>NW_026068125.1:2105415-2116116 GCF_014885135.2 Alexandromys fortis
ATTTTTGTATAAGAGTATGCTTATAACTTTGTCTATATTGTATTGATACATCTACCATATCACAATGTACATGTCTACCTCTGATACTATTTATGTAATAACATTGTTTACATTTGATATGTAATGACATTGTTTACAGGTAAAGATCATTGTCTTCATATATTGCACAGTTGTTTATTCTCTTAGTCTTCAAGCTAGATAGGTATTGAGAATTATATGTTTGTCATGCTTATTTTTAGGTTAATCAGGTCTTCTAGATACATAGAGATTATATTTAGTATAGATATTATAATCTTCAGCCTATTTAAAGAGCTGTAGAAAATGGCCTTTAATCTAACCTAGAATTCTGTGCCAACGAGACACAATTACTCCTGGCAACGCCACTCTACTCCCGAGAGAACGTTGAGCACCAAAGGCACTCTACTGGGAGCTTGACTTCTTGGCAGAATTGGCCTTTGGGTTAAGAAAAGCCCATACCTCAACTACTGACAAAGATATGAAATAGGATTGTTTTATCTTGCCAAGACAGGGTAGGGTAATTCTAAGACAGTTCCTTGCATTTGATAATGGTATGTCAGTTATGTTAGGCCTTAGCTAAAGTTGGTTGACTCAACATTGCGAACAAGAATTTGGGTGATTGCCCAAGTAGTCAGTTGTCTCTGTCATTTGTTGCACATTTTGGGTATCTCTTATTTGTTAAGGAATATTTATTCCCTTCTCAGATCTTTGATGGAGTTGAAGATTATATAATTGTAGTACTCTCTACATTATTTAGACTCCTTGAGATAAGATGTTGAGCAAAACTTTTTTTCTCTATAGTGTTTGTTATATTTATTATTTGTTATTATTGTTTATAGTTGTAGTTGGTTTAGTTCTGTCTTATTTAGACAAAAGGGGGAGATGTAGGGTTAGGCCAGCCCCTAAGGGGGTGGACTCGCCTCTGGCGAATGTTTACTGATAAATTGTGTGCGCAGAAGCCTGCCTTTCCCTTCTGTTTCCTGTGCTCCACGGGAACTTTGGTTTCATGAGTCTGGTTTTTCCATTAAAGTTGTGCAAATATTTATTACAATTTGTCTTCATTAATCTAAGCCGCCACACATCTGGGCCAAAACTGCTATCAAGGGCCATGTCTGGGTCCATGGCCAAGCTGCAGCTGGGGTCTGTGTTGATGTCTGTGGTCCATGTCACCTCAGGCAGCCTTAGGAACCATGTGAGATAAAATCAGAGGGCAATGCTCTGCTGGTTCCATCTTTGGCTGTCCTTGAGAAAGCTTCCCTTGCCTCACACAGGACACTGTAGCAAGAAAACTGGCCCCTCCACTTGGGAGAAATGATCCCACCTCTCACCATAGGTGAGGGATAACCATCTCTGAGGGCATGGATGTAGAGGAGCTGACTCCACAGCCCCCTCTCCTGAGGCAGGTGACTCCGGTGGCCTGGTCTGACCAACTCAGCAAACACTTAGACCTACGATTTGATCTCGGGCAAGTCCACCCTAGTATCTATTCCATCTAGGAACTCATGGAGCTCATGAAGGGACTGACTCATCTGTGGAACAATATTCGCAGGATTTCCAAGACTCAGGGTGACAACAGGATATCCCAGAGGAATTCTGGTAAGGATTCTGTAGTGATGAGGGGAGCAGGCCTGCTTTTCCTCCTGCCCAACTCATGCATGGCTAGCTTTACACCTAAAATAATAACATGGAAACTTATAAACACTGCCTGGCTCATTAGCTCTAGCCTCTTACTGGCTAACTCTCACATCTTGATTAACCCATTTCTATTAAGTGTATCGCCACTTGACTGTGGCTTACCGGCATGAGTCTAACCACCTTTTGTCTTGGGTAGGAGAAGCATGGCGTCTGTCTGACTCTGCTTTCTTCCTCTCAGAATTCTGTTCTGTCTACTCCACCCACCTAAGGGCTGGCCTATCAAAAGGGCAAGACAGTTCCTTTATTAACCAATGAAAGTAACACATAGACAGATGACCCTGCCACATCTGGATTCGAAGCTGATGGTGTGCCAGAAACCACAGATCTTGAACCAGATCAGTGGCTTATTGCAATGAAAATTTTCTAGTAAAGCTGATAGAACAAAATGCCAATGTCATCAGGATGAATGAAGAAGTGTTGGAGAGGAAGGAAAGAAGGATTAGCAAAGGGACATTTTATTGTTGTTGTTGTTTTGTTGTTGTTGTTATTTTTGTTTACTTGCTTGATTACTTTTTTTTTTCTTTTTGGGAGGTTTTTCACGGATACAGGGAGATAAACAGAATTAGGACCCATATTGTGAAACTCCCAAAGAATCAATAAAGTAGTTAAATAAAAAACAAAACAAAATGAAGCAAAACACACTCTTCAGATCTCCAATTCTTTCAGCTTTGTTGACTATAACTTTTTTCTCTTGGACTGCTTCCATGCCCTGTTAGCAGATTTCCTTAGCACAGTTCTGGCATCCCACCATCTTGCAGTTTCCAAGGCAATCTAGGCTTTACCTTCAGAGCTTCATCAGTGGCCTCTCAAGGCTTCCATTCAGGGACACCCCTGATACCTTGGCAACTTTTCTTAGTCATGGGGGCAAATTTCATAGCTTCTGTCTTATAGAATTGCCTCAGAATCACATGACCAAAGCTGTCAAATTCTGTCATTCACTGAGGTTGGGACATGGCACCCTTGTTCATCAGGTTTCTGCCCTTCACTGTTGTACTGAAACTAGATCTATAGATCAGACTGGCCTTGAACTCAGAGATCTATCTGCCTCTGCCTTACCAGTGCTGGAATTAAAGGTGTGCACTGCTACAACCTGCTCTAAACTTTTCTTTAATTTCTTTCTCTTTTTTTTCGATAATGATATTTAATTTGTTTGCCAGTGTACTTATGCAAAGATTCCAGTTTTGTTAGTGACACGAGGCATATTTCATTTTCAGTATCCATATTAACCACCCCTAATGAATTCTTTTTTTTTTTTTACTAGGTTAGAAACTTAACTACTAGGGATATTCATTGAGGTCACCCCTCAGTTTATTCCATTTCATAATCTCTTTATCTCTATAAACACTAAATTTAGCTGTCTTCTAGTTTCTGATGTCCCTTTTCTCAATCTGTACATTTTGTATATTATTTGCTAAGCCTATTCATTTTCATTATAAATCATCAGAGTTACTACTAATAATGACAGAACAAAGTCTATACTAGATTGTTTTGAGATTTCCTTTACCAGAAGAATTAATCAAAAATTCCCCACTTTAGTTTCATGCAGACTTTTTGGAGAAAGACAAAAATAGCCAAATTCTTCACCAGAATATCAAAATGCCAGTTGTTAGGCCACATACTAACATTCCTTCTCTCTGAAGCCTCTTGATAACTATAGTTCAAGTCATTCTCAACACTGTCCTTTATGATCCTACCAGGAAGACCCATTAAGTTTGAAACATTCCACTGCTTTCCTAACCCAAAGTAACCAAGACCAAATTCCTCCAAACAAAACCACGGTCATGCCTATCCCAACTTAACCATACATGAAACTTCAAAGCCTGCCTCCACAGTGACATACTTCTTCCAACAAGGCCACACAAACTCTAATAGGGCCATAGCTCCTAACAGTGCCACTTCCTTTGGGGGCTATTTTCTTTTAAACCACTGCATTAAGAGAACATGCAGCACTTGACAAAGACAGAGCAATATTAAATAACTTCTATTTTACCATGGAGATATTAAGAATAGAAAACAGAAGATGCCATGTGTACATTTGTTCTACATAAGATAATTTAGTCTACTAGAAAATGTTGTAGTAATCTCACAAGATAGATCCATAAAGTCTCACCAATTTGAATCTCTAAATATGACATGAATAAGGGCAACATCCATAGATTTACCAAAGTAGACCAGGGAAACACTATGAGTCTTCAACTCTACACAAAGAACTACAGACAACAAAAGAAACAGTCATCCACTCAATTAGTTAACCAATACCAAATGGTCAAACCTGAAAACTTGCATACAAGTAACATTATGCAGATTGAGTGGGTTGTATATATATATATATATATATATAGATATATATATGCAAGCAACAACAATTAGTGGAAAAAAGAGGCCATTAATCTGAAAGAGAGCAAAGAGATATATATGGGAGAGTTTAGAGGGAGGAAAGGAAAGGAGATAGTTATGCAAGCATACTGTAGTATTAAAAATAAAAGAGAAAAACTTATTAAATTATTCTCTAAGGTCCCTGAAGTCTAATGACATTATATTTATTAGAAATTCTAGTTACACTTGAAATATTTTTGTCACACAAATTTTGCTTGTTTTTATTAATGGAATTATACTCCAGTTTCATACATAATTTTACAATTATTGCAGAACAAATTTCTTCATTTAATTGGCTGCTCATAATATCTGACTGACTAAATTTCTTTTCCACATATATTCTTTAATTACTTATTCTTTAGTCTGTAGAAAAATGTATAAACTTATGCTGCTACAAAGTGAACATAATTGAATTATTTTTCTTTTCACTTGATAGAAATTTGAAACAAGCATACCTCAGTAGAAATCTTAGTTCTTTATTTCCTGCATGCTAAAATTGAATTAGTATGAAGGAGAAACTATTAAGAGAAAATATATAGAATAAGTTTAATTACAGGTTTATCAGAGGAAATAGTCAAGTGTAGTGGCATTTCAATAAATAAAGTGTTCCTAAAGATTAGAGAGTAAGTAAAACAGCCCCACTGGTCAGGCTTATAGACCAGGCAGTGGTAACATGCACCTTTAATGTAAGTAGTCACAATAATTGTCATAGAAACTGGTCAGTGCATGTCTTTAATCCTAGTGGTACATGCTTTTAATCACAGAACTACAGAGGATTATAAAATGGGAGTAGACAGCACTCAGGCTCAGTCTCATTCTGAGGTTTCCTGGAAGCAAGATCACCATTTTAGGGCTGAGGTCAAGTTAGAGACAGTGGTTGGCTGCTTTGTTTGTCCGATCTTCAGGCTGAACCCCAATTTCTACCTCTGAAAATTTATTAATTGTGCTTCAGCCAAATATTTAGAAAATATTTTAAATAATAATTTTCATGTCAAATAATTATATGGAAATTAGTTGATTAAGAAATATGTAATTGAACAAGTCAAAAGTGAATGATTGAAACACTTTGTTCAAGTCTGAGTACAATGATCTATAAGACAACAATACTTGGTAGGATATTTTATTGCTATAGATGAGAAGCATATCTGTAATTCTCATACATACAATTGGAACTGCTTTTGTTAAATGCAAATAAAACATCAAAAGTCAAAGATAGTAGAATAGTTGCTGTGACACCCTTATTATCAGTTTTTACAAGGTCATATAATGTTCTAGTAGGGATTACTAAGTTTAATAATAATCACCATATTTAAGAATAACTTCTGTTTTGAATTGTATTTCTCTGATGACTAAGGATGTTGAGCAATCCCTTAAGCGTCTTTCATCCATTTTAGATTCCTCTGTTGAGAGTTCTCTGTTAAGGTCTGTATTCCATTTTTTTTTATTGGATTATTTGTTCTTTTGATGACCAATTTCTAGAGTTCTTTATGTATTTTGGAGATCAGACCTCTGTCTGATGTGGGTTAAGTGAAGAACTTTCCCATTCTTACCATATCCTTTGCCTTACAGAAGCTATTCAGGTTCATGAGGTTCCATTTATTAATTGTTTTTCTCAGTGTCTATTCTACTGGAATGCAAATCAAAACAATTCTGAGATTCCATCTTACACCTGTAAGAATGGCCAAGATCAAAAGCACTTTGACAATTACTTTGGAGAGGCTGTGGTGTAATGTGAATACTCTTGCATTGCCACAGGAATTCAAACTGGTACAGCCCTTTTGAATGGCAGTGTGGTGATTTCTCAGAAAATTAGGCAACATACTTCCTCAAGATCCAGTAATACCACTTTTGCATATATGTCCAAAGGATACTCAATCGTGCCTCAAGGATATGTACTCAACTATGTTCATAGCCGCTTTGTTTATCATAGCCAGAACCTGGAAACAACCTAAATGCTCCTCAACTGAAGAATGAATAAGGAATATGTGGTACATTTACACAATGGGGTACTACATAGCAGAAAGAATAATGATATCTTGAATTTTGCAGGCAAATGGATGGAACTAGAAAACATCTTTTTGAGTGAGGTAACCCAGACCCAGAAAGACAATTATTACATGTACTCACTCATAAGTGGTTTGTAAACAAAAAGCAAAACAAACAAACAAACAAAAAAAAACCTACAAATCAGAATTCCAGAGACCCTAGACAACAATGAGGAGCCTAATCTACATGGGAGGTAGAAAAAGACAATATCTCCTGAGTAAATTGGGAGCATGGGGACCTTGGGAGAGGGTTGAAGAGGAGGGGAGAGATAGAGAGGGGAACAGAGTAAAATGTACAGCTCAATAAAAGTCAGTAAAAATAAAATATAACTGCTGTGTAATGAAAAAAATTTAAGTGAAGGCTGGTTGAACTTTAATGCTTTGATGAAATCACTTGCCATTTGGTATTTTTCCAAGTGTTTGTAATTGATCTATGGACAGAAAAAAAATGCTCATTATGATTCTGCTTACTGAAAGCAGACATGGAAAATATTTTCATTATTCATTATAGCTCAAATACAGTAATGCTTTTTATGAGATATATCGAATACAAATATAAAGAATTTGACAAACAAATCTAAAGAAATGTTAGTTTTTGCCTCACATGTTAAACTAAATATACCTGATGAAATTCTTCTGTTTTATAGTGGTTAGTAACATGAGTATTGTATTAGCTACTTACTTTGCTAACAAAATGGCAAAGGCAACTTAACAAAAGAGAAGTTTATCTGGCTCACAGTTCAAGGCACACTCTTTCATGGAGGGGTAATTATGACAGGAAGACCCTGGGACAGCTGCTGACATTTTATTTACAATCAGAAAGCAGAGAGACATAAGACTGGTGCTCAGCAAACCTTATCTTTTAATTTGGCCAGAAACCAAGCCCATAAAATGGATCTACCCAGAACTGGGGTGGGTCTTCTCAATTAACCTTATGTAAATCACACTTCTTTATAACTCCTTTAAAGCTAATAATATTAACGAACACAGGTACACTATTTTATTACTTTAGGTAGAAAATATTAGTAATAAATCTATATGCTAAGTACACACAGTGATTTTCCTGACTCCTCTTCTATGAGTTACTGTCTTGAAATTGTTACTATAACTATCACCAAAGACATAGAAGTTTTTTTTTTTGTTTTGTTTTGTTTTGTTTTGTTTTCAAAAATAATATGGGAGGAGATACTGCAAGGTAGATCAGTGGGTAAAGGTGCAGGCAGCCAAACTTGATTAGCTGAGTTCAGTCCCTGGAAGCAATATGATGGAAAGGCAGAGCTGACCCGGTAGGTTGTCCTCTGAACTCTACACATATACCATGGTACTGTCACCACACATACACATGAACAAATATTAATAAATGCAAAAATTTCTCTCTGTAACTCTGTAAATGTATAACATTTCCATATGAATTAGCTTGTGGAAAGAGTATACATGAATATTCTAATAGCTACTTTTTATGGATACATTATTTTTGTATGTATGAATGATTTTAATATTTCTCAGTCCTTTTATATCATGTATTTCATGATATGAATTACTGCCAATTATCTTCAGTTTGTGAATAATTAATTATTAGAGGCTTATGTTCTAGGTGAAGAGGCAAATTTTTGAAAGTAAATCTTAATTAGCTGCCTAGGCATTTCTAAATTTATTTATTTATTTATTTTTGGTTTTTCGAGACAGGGTTTCTCTGTGGCTTTGGAGCCTGTCCTAGAATTAGCTCTTGTAGACCAGGCTGGCTTCGAACTCACAGAGATCCGCCTGCCTCTGCCTCCCGAATGCTGGGATTAAAGGCGTGCGCCACCATCGCCCCACGGCATTTCTAAATTTAATGTAAATATAAAAGCCTTATTTAAAGCTTCTTGTACTTTTATAAGCATCTCCTTACTTATGTCAGGAAAATTTTCTTTTATGATTTTATTGAAAATATTTCCTGGGTCTTTGATTTGGGAATTTTTCTATTTCCTCTATTATTGTTGTTGTTGTTAGATCTTTCTTTTCTTTTCATATTATCCAAGATTTCCTTGGTGGTTTATGTCATGAATTTTCTAGACTTAACATTTTCTTTGACCAGTGTATCTGTTTCTTCTGTCATACCTTCAACACGTGAGATTCTGACTTCCATCTTTTGTATTCTGTTGGTAGCATTTGCCTCTGTAGTTCCTGTTTGCTAACATAGACTTTTAATTTACAGAATTCCCCCTAAGTAGTTTTTGGGTTCCTTATTGATTCTATTTTCATTTTCAGGTCTTGAACCATTTTCTTCTAATTTTTTTTAGTTTCTTTAAAAAATTTATTCATTTCCTCTATTTTTAATCTTTTCCTTGATTACTTTAAGGGACTTATTCATTTATTCCTTAAGAATATCTGTCATCTTCATAAAGTTAGCTTTGAGATATTTTCCTGTGCTTCAGCTGCTCTGGAATATTTAGGGCTTTTTCTAGCCCTGAATATATTGCCTTGGCTGTTGCTTATATTTTTAAGCTGATGTCTAGGCATATAGGTTTGGGGTAATGATAGGTCTTTGTGCTGTTTTAAGGGTTTGTCTCTGTGATGGGTGTTTTGTCCCGGTTTCTGTTTCCTCTCTGGTTTTCTGGCCTTTGTGACCTGTATTTGAGAAGGAACTCTCCCCCTAGTGGTGGGCTGAGCTTCTGTTGGCCATAGTGGTCTCTTGATGATCTTGGACACTTCACCTAATATTGGGGACTGAAACATTGTGAAAAGAAGGGAGAGGTGGTTGGCATTAATGTAAGGGGTGGCAAGTAGTCTGTCAGTGATTAGTTTGCCTGGAGTGTGATCTCTGATCCAGCTAGAGTCTCTGACTGAGCTGTAGCTTATACATAGCAAGGAGAAGAGGAGTGGGGATTTGGAACAGTTCAGGGAACTATTGTGAGCATAGAAAAGGTTTTTGGGTGAGAAACCTGCACGGTCTTTCGGCAGGCATAGCCTGTGTTTAGGCAGGGGTTGTCGACCAATGTTGGGGATTGGGACAAATCAACAAGGTAGGGAGAGATAACTGAGGACTGAATTGCTTTGAAACTACAGTGTGGGTAAGGTCCTCAGGCAGTTGCCTAACAAGTCTTCTGGCAGTAATGGCCTGTAGTTGGGTGGTGCAATGAAGTTTTTTTTTTTTTTCCTATTTAGCATGTTTACTAAGATACTTTCTTTTTAATTTCGATTATTCCTGACAACATTTTAGACCCTTTTTCCTTTGATTATGTACTAAAATTATTTTTTTTATGATTTTCTTCCTTTGGTGCTAATTTAAAGCTGAAAGTACCATAAATTTGAGTAAGGCAGGAGATAGTTTTCTATGTGATGTTAAAATGCACCTGCCACTACTTTTTCAGAGTCATGCAAGTGTTCTGTGTCTTGCAAAATAAGTCATCAGTGTAGGACCCAGAACGTGAGAAGAGCAGGCAGTACTTGGCAGCCTCTCATAAGACTTTAGAAAGATCATTCAACACACAGGAAGAAAGCACCATTAAGGGACCAGAATAAGGTTTCACATACTTCTGAAACAATATTTTTGTGAGAAAAAGAAAATAATCACTTCAATTTTCTAAGAAATGTTTAATGACAGGCTCAGTGTGAAAATGAACTAGGGACCCATCTTTTAGCAAAAGTAATTTCAGACATGGGTTTTCTTAAACAACTATATTGTTTCTTATAACCAGAAATAAAGGGATAGAGGGAACTTTTTGCAGTTTCTTGTCAAATTGTCTACCTGTGTTATTTCAAGTTTGTTGTAGCTTTTTGCTTGATTTTGATTTTTAGACTGACTTGCTTTATGATTTCAAGATGGCTGCAGTATACACACGTATCCACTGCGTCCATACATATGAATTCAAGCATGATGAAAAGGGATCACTATTTCTATTTTTTTTCTTTAGAAGAATAAAGCGTTACAGAAGCTTCTCAGTCTCAGGAGGTCCCATTTATTCGATGAGGCCCTTACTGTCTGTGCTGCTGGGGTTATACGTAGGAAGTGGTCTCCTGTGCCCACGTGTTCTAGAGTACTTCCCACTTTCTCTTCAATCAGGTTCAGTGTGTTTGGACTGATATTGAGGTCTTTCACCCACTTGGACTTGAGTTTTGTGCATGGTGATAGATATGGGTCTATTTTCATTCTTCTACAGATTGACATCCAGTTTTGCCAGCACAATTTGTTGAAGATGCTCTCTTTTTTCCATTGTATACTTTTAGCTCCTTTATCGAAAATCAGGTGTTCATATGTTTGTGGGTTAAAGTCAGGGTCTTCTATTCGATTCCATTGGTCGACTTCTCTGTTTTTATGCCAATACCAAGCTGTTTTCAATACTGTAGCTCTGTAATAGAGTTTGAAGTCAGGGATGGTAATGCCTCCAGACGTTCCTTTATTGTATAAGATTGTTTTGGCTATCCTGGGTTTTTTGTTTTTCCATATAAAGTTGATTATTGTCTTCTCCAGATCTGTGAAGAATTTTGATGGGATTTTGATGGGGATTGCATTGAATCTATAGATTGCTTTTGGTAGAATTGCCATTTTTACTATGTTGATCCTCCCAATCCAAGAGCAAGGGAG
>NW_026068125.1:2117432-2118433 GCF_014885135.2 Alexandromys fortis
TTCTTTTGTGTCTAGAATTTCTTTCCAAGCTCTCTCAGGATTTATGTGGATGTAGTTGCCCACATTGTGGTGCCAATTTGTAGGCGGAAGCTGCTTGTTTGTTTCCAGACTGCCCAGACCCAAAGAATCACATAGAAACTGTATTAACTGCAATACTGTTTGGCCAATAGTTTAAGATTATTACTAGCTAGCTCTTACATCTTAAATTAATTCATTTCTATTATTCTGTATATTACCACAAGGCTCATGATTTACCAGCAAGATTCCAGGGCATCTGTCTCCTCCAGCATCTTCCTGACTCTGCCTTCTTTTCTCCTCTATCTCTGTTTGGAATTCCTGTCTTGCCCTATCCTGCACTGCCATAGGCCCAAAGCAAATTCTTTATTAACAATGGTAATAAAACATATTCACATCATACAGAGGGGAATCCCACATTACTGCCACATTTCTGTCTAAAGGAAAAGGAAGGTTTTAATTTTCCCATAGTAATATTACAGAAAACAAAATAGTTATTAAGTGAGAATTGTAGTTATGATATTTAGTTCAATTGCATTTGGCAGATTAAAGAAAATACTCTATCATCTATTCTGTCTTTGTGAGTCTAAAGTTTTATATTGAATCTGTCTTTTATAATTATGAAACTATCTTTCTTCAACTCCATCATGAAAAGAATATTACCTAAGTAAACAGAAAGTGCATTGTAAGTAACTTCCAAAACTCTAGAATTGACACAGACATCTCACTTTCTTTACAGCTACTCAAAGTTCTTCATTAACATTTTGGCATCCATCTTCAGCCTACAGACCCATAGTATCTGGTAGACTTTTCCATGAAGCAGGAAATCTGAAGATCTCTCATGCCTTGTACTGGCAAAGTTCATCTGTTGCTTTCTTCTGTGTCCGGCAAAATGTTTGGTAGTCCTCTCATAAAATGGGAACTTCAACACTCCATCTTACTTTTTTTTTTTTTTTTTTTTTTTTTTTTTTTTTTTTTTTTTTTTT
>NW_026068125.1:2119412-2128651 GCF_014885135.2 Alexandromys fortis
TTTTCCTTACTCTTTTAATCTATGACTGTGTGTACTCTCTCTTTAAAATTTTTACTTTATTTATAACTGTCTATACTTTTTTTTCTTCTCTCTCTCTCAAGCCTACATACATTTATTCAAATCTCTGTGTAGGTGGAGGCTGCTCATTTATTTCCCAACCACCATGACTCAAAATAACCACACAGAAACTGAATTGAATCTCTGTTTAGATTGCTACCCCACTTCTTAATTACATTATGTGATATTTTGATGTCTAATTTCTTAAGTTGTTTTATATATATTTTGGAGATCAGTCCTCTGTTTGATGTGGGATTCATGAAGATCTTTCCCCATTAAGTAGGCTTTGTTTTTGTCATATCAACTGTGTCCTTTGGAAGCTTCTCAGTTTCAGGCAGTCCCACTTATTTATTTTTGCCCCCAGTGTCTGTGCTACTAGTGTTATATTTAAGACAAGGTCTCCTGTGCCAATGTGTTCAAGTGTACTTCCCACTTTCTCTTCTATCAAGTTCAGTGAGGTTTGATTCATATTAAGGTCTTTAATGCATTTGGACTTGAGCTATGTGCATGGGGATAGATATGAATCTATTTTTATTCTTCTACATGTTGACATCCACATTTTGTTGAAGATATCACCACAATTTGTTGAAGACGGTTTCTTTTATCCATTGTATACCTTTACCTTCTTTGTCAAAAATCAGGTGTTCATAGGTGCATGGATTAATATTTGGGAGTTAGACTCAATTCCATTTGTCAACCTGTCTGTTTTAATACTAATACCAAACTGTTTTCATTACTGTAGCTCTCTAATAGAGCTTGATGTTAAGTCTAGAGATGACTCCAGATGTTCCTTTATTGTAAAGGATTATTTTGGCTATCATAGGTTTTTTGTTTTTCCATATGAAGTTGAGTGCTGTTCTTTTAAGGTCTGTAAAGAATTGTGTTGGGATTTTGATGTGGAGTGCATTGAATCTTTAGATTGCTTTTGGTAAGATTGTCATTTTTATTATGTTGATCCTGCCTATCCAAGAGCATGGAATATCTTTCCATTTTCTCCTATCTTCTTTAATATTTTTTCTTCAAGGACTTAAAGTTCTTGTCAAAAGGTCTTTCACTCACTTCTTTGGTTAGTGTTATCCCAAATATTTTATGTTATTTGTGGCTATTCTGCAAAGTGATGTTTCTCTGATTTGTTTCTCAGCTTTCTTATAGTTTGTATATAGTAGGGCTACTTTTTTTTTGAGTCGCTCTTGTATCCTGCCACATTACTGAAGGTATTTGTCAGCTGTTGGAGTCCCTGGTAGAGTTTTTGGGGTTGCTTTTGTATACTATCAAATCATCTGCAGATAGTAAAAGTTTGACTTTTTCCTTTCTAATTTGTATCCCCTTGATCTCCTTTTGTCGTCTTATAGCTCTATCCAGACTTCAAGAACTATTTTGAATAGATATGGAAAAAGTGGACAGCCTTTTTTGTTGTTGTTGTTCCTGATTTTAGTAGAATCACTTTGAATTCCTCTCCATTTAATTTGATGTTGGCTGTCGGCTTGCTGTATATTCTTTTTATTATGTTTAGATATGTTCCTTGTATGTTCCTTGTACCCCTGATATTTCCAAGACTCTTAAGAGGTGTTGGATTTTGTCAAATGCATTTTCAGAATCTAATAAGATGACCATATCATTTTATTCTCTCAGTTTATTTATATGGTAGATTACATTGATAGATTTTTATATGTTGAACCATTCCTTCACCTCTGGGATAAAGCTAACTTGATCATGGTAGATGATGTTTTTTGGTGTGTACTTGGATCTGGTTTGCCAGTATTTTATTGAGCATTTTTGCATCCATGTTCTTGAGTGAGATTGGTCTGTAATTCTCTTTCTTGGTTGAATCTTTGTGTGGTTTGGGTATCAGGGTAACTGAAGTCTCATAAAAAGAGTTTGGCAATGTTCTTTCTGTTTCTATTATGTGGAACACTTTGAGGATTATAGGTATTTGAAGTTCTGGTAGAATTTTGTACTGAAATCAACCAGTCCTGGGCTTTTTTTTTAGTTGAGAGGCTTTTGATGACTGCTTCTATTTTCCTGCAGGTTATAGGTCTATTTAAATTGTTTACTTGGTTTTGACTTAATTTTGATATGTGCTACCTATCCAGAAAATCATCCATTTATACATTTTCCAATTTTGTGGAGTAGAGATTTTTGTATTGTGACACAATGATTCTTTGGATTTCCTCATTGTCTGTTGTTATGTCCCCCTTTTCATTTCTGGTTTTGTTAGTTTGGATGTTCTTTCTCTGCCTTTTTATTAGTTTAGATAAGAGTTTTTATATGCTGCTGATTTTCTCAAAGAACCAGATTTTTGTTTCATTGTTTTTTTTTTTTTTTTGGTATTATTTTCTTTGCTTCTATTTTATTGATGTCTGCCCTCAGTTTGATTATTTTCTGTCATCTATTCCTCTTGAGTAAGCTTTCTTCTTTTTGTTCTAGAGCTTTTAGGTATGCTGTTAAGTTGCTAGTGTGATATTTTTCTGCTTTCTTTAGGCACTTAGTGCTTTGCACTTATCTCTTAGCACTGCTTTCATAGAATCCCATAAGTTTGTGTATGCCTTCATTTATATTGAATTCTAGAAAGTCTTTTATTTCTTTTTTCATTTATTCCTTGATTCAGGAGTGGTTCATTTGCGCAATGTTCAATTTCTATGGGGTTGTTGTCTGTCTGAAGTTAGTGTTGTTCAATTTTAACTTTAAACCATGGTGATCTGATAAGGTACAAGGGGTTATTCCATTTTTTTTTTTTGTATCTGTTGAGGTTTGTTTTGTTACTGAGTGTGTGGTCTTTTTTAGAGAGTGTTCCAAAAGGTGCTGAGAAAAAGGTATATTCTCTTGTGTTTGTGTCGAATGTTCTGCTGTCTGTTAAGTCCATTTGAGCCATGACATCTATTAGTTCTCTTATTTCTCTTTTAAGTTTCTGTCTGGCTGACCTGTTCATTGGAAAAAGTTAATTGAAGTCTCCTACTATTAATGTGTGTGGTTTTATGTGCAATTAAAGCTTTACTAATGTTTCTTTTATTATATGTGGGTGTTCTTTATTTGAGGCATAAATTTCAAGATTGAGACTTCATCTTGATGAACTGTTCCTGTGATAAGTACAAAGTGTCCTTCTCCATGTCTTCTGATTGATTTTAGTTTGAAGTCTATTTTTGTTAAATATTAGGATAACAATACCTACTTGTTTCTTAGATCCATTTGGTTGGAAAATCTTTTCCCAACCCTTTACTCCGAGGTAATGCCTGTCATTGAGTTTGAGGCCTGTTTCTTATATACAGCCAAAGATGGATCCTGCTTTTGTATCCATTTTCTTAGCCTGTGTCTTTTTATAGGTGCACTGAGTCCACTGATAGTGAGTTATTAATGTCCAGTGATTGTTAATTCTTGTCATTTTTTTTGGTGGTAGTGTTTGAGTGTTTCCTTTCTTTGGGGTGTGTTGGTATGAGGGTATCTGTTGCCTGTGTTTTGGGGGGGGTGAAATTAGCTTCCTTGGGTTGGACTTTTTTTTCTAGTACTTTTTGTAGAGTTCCATTTGTGGATAGGTATTGTTTAAATCTGTTTTTTTTTTAATGAAATATCTTGTTTTCTCCATATATGTTGTTTGAAAGCTTTGCTGGGTATAGTAGTCTGGGCTTGCATCTGTAGTCTTTTAGTGTCTGCAGAACCTCTGTCCATGACCTTCTGGCTTTTAGTGTTTCCATTGAGAAGTTGGGTATAATTCTGATAAGTCTGTCTTTATATGTTACTTGGCCTTTTTCCTGTGCAGCTCTTAATATTCTTTTTATTTATTCTGTATGTTTTGCATTTTGATTATTATATGGTAAGGGAAATTTTACTTTTTCTTTTTTTTTCTCAAGTCTATTTGGTATTCTCTATGCTTTATGTACCTTCATAGGGATATTCTTCTTTAGGTTTGAAAGGTATTCTTCTATGATTTTTTTGAGTATATTTTTTGGGCCTTTGAGCTGGAGTTTTTCTCTCCCTATTATTCTTAGGTTTGGTCTTTTTATGGTGTCCCAGATTTCCTAAATGATTTGTTTTAAGAATTTGTTGGATTTAATGTTTTCTTTAACCAATGAATCTATTTTCTCTATAGTACCTTTATCACCTGAGATTCTCTCTTCCCTCTCTTGTATTCTGTTGGTTATACTTGCCACTATAGTTCCGCTTTGTTTACCCAGATTTTTAATTTTCAGAATTCCCTTCATTTGTGTTTTCTTTATTGCCTCTATTTTTGTTTTCAATTCTTTTTTTACTGAAAGATTTCTGCCTCCTCCCCACCTCCCATTCCCGCCCTCACCCCTCTCCCCCTTGCTCTCCAGTCCGAAGGGCAGTCAGGGTTCCCTGCCCTGTGGGAAGTCCAAGGTCCTGCCCCCTCATCCAGATCTAGGAAGGTGAGCATCCAAACAGACTAGGTTCCCACAAAGCCAGTACATGCAGCAGGATCAAAACCCAGTACCATTGTCCATGGCTTCTCAGCAGCCCTCATAGTCCACCATGTTCAGAGAGTCCAGTTTTATCCCATGATTTTTCAGTCACAGTCCAGCTGGCCTTGGTGAGCTCCCAAGAGATTAGCCCCACTGTCTCAGTGGGTGGGTGCAACCCTCGTGGTCCTGACTTCCTTGCTCATGTTCTCCCTCCTTCTGCTCCTCATTTGGAACTTGGGAGCTCAGTCTGGTGCTCCAATGTGGGTCTCTGTCTCTATCTCCATCCATCACCAGATGGATGAAGGTTCTATGGTGATATGCAAGACATTCATCAGTATGGCTGTAGGATAGGGCCATTTCAGGTTCCTTCTCCTCAGCTGCCCAAGGAACTAGCTGGGGATATCTTCCTGGACACCTGGGAGCCCCTCTAGAGTCAAGTCTCCTGCCCCTTAATTAAAATATATACTTCCCTGCTCCCATATCCACCCTTCCTTTATCCCAACCATGCCATTCCCCCAAGTTGTCGCCATCCTCCCCTTCTCACTTTTCTCTCCCTATTTCCCCTTAGCCCCAAGTTCCCAATTTTTGCTCAGAAATCTTGGCTACTTCCAATTTCCAGGAGGATAACTATATGTTCTTTGGGTTCACCTTCTTATTTAGTTTCTCTAGGATCACAAATTATAGACTCAATGTCCTTTATTTATGGCTAGAAACCAATTATGTGTGAGTACATCTCGTATTCACCTTTTTGGGTCTGGGTTACCTCACTCAAAATAGTGTTTTCTATTTCCGTTAATTTGCATGCAAAATTCAAGATGTCATTGTTTTTTTACCACTGAGTAGTACTCTAATATGTATATATTCCACACTTTATACATTCTTCCATTGAAGGGCATCTAGGTTGTTTCCAGGTTCTGGCTATTACAAATAATGCTGCTATGAACATAGTTGAACAAATGCTTTTGTAATATGACAGGGCATCTCTTGGGTATATTCCCAAGAGTGGTATTGCAGGGTCTTGGGGTAGGTTGATCCCAAATTTCCTGAGAAACCACCACACTGATTTCCAAATTGGTTGCAAAAGTTTGCATTCCCACCAGCAATGGATGAGTGTACCCCTTACTCCACAACCTCTCCAGCAAAGGCTATCATTGGAGTTTTTGATTTTAGCCATTCTGACAGGTGTAAGATGGTATCCCAAAGTTGTTTTGATTTACATTTCCCTGATCGCTAAGGAGGTTGAGCATTACCTTATGTGTCTGTTGGCCATTTGAATTCTTCCGTTGAGAATTCAGTTCAGTGCCCCATTTTTTAATTGGTTTAATTAGCATTTTAAAGTCTAGTTTCTTGTGTTCTTTATATATTTTGGAGATCAGACATTTGTCTGTTGAAGGGTTGGTGAAGATCTTCTCTCAGTCAGTACGTTGCCTTTTTGCCTTAGTGACAATGTCCTTTGTTTTACAGAAGCTTCTCAGTTTCAGGAGGTCACATTTATTCAATTTTACCATTAATGTCTGTGCTGCTGGGGTTATACATAGGAAGTGGTTTCCTGTGCCCATATGTTGTAGAATACTTCCCACTTCCTCTTCTTTCAGGTTCAGTGTGTTCAGACTGATATTGAGGTCTTTAATCCATTTGGACTTGAGTTTTGTGCATGGTGATATATATGGATCTATTTTCATTCTTCTACAGGTTGACATTCATTTATGCCAGCACCATTTGTTGAAGATGCTTTCTTTCTTCCATTGTATACTTTTAGCTCCTTTATCGAAAATCAGGTGTTCATAGGATTGTGGGTTAAAATCTGGGTCTTCTATTTGATTCCATTGGTTGACTTCTCTGTTATTATGTCAATGGCAAGCTGTTTTCAATACTGTAGCTCTGTAATAAAGTTAGAAGTCAGGATAGTAATGCCTCCAGTAGTTCCTTTATTGTATAATATTGTTTTGGCTATCCTGGCTTTTTTGTTTTTCCATATAAAGTTTATTATTGTTCTCTCAAGATCTGTGAAGAATTTTGTTGGGACCTTGATGGGGATTGCATTGAATCTATGATTGCTTTTGGTAGAATTGCCATGTTTACTATGTCGATCCTCCCAATACAAGAGCAAGAAAGATCCTTCCATTTTCTGGTATCCTCTTCTCTTTCTTTCTTCAATGCCTTAAAGGTCTTGTCAAAAAGATCTTTCACTCCCTTAGTTAGAGTTACCCCAAGATATTTTATGCTATTTGTGGCTATCATGAAAGGTCATGGTTCTCTGATTTCCCTCTCTGCTTCTTTATCCTTTCTGTATAGCAGGGCAAATAATTTTTTGGAGTTGATCCTTTATCCTGCCACATTGCTAAAGGTGTTTATCAGCTCTAGGAGTTCTTTGGTGGAGTTTTTGTTTTCACTTATGCATACTATCATGTCATCTGCAAATAATGAAAGTTTAACTTCTTTCTTTCCAAAACAAATCCCCTTGATCCCCTTATGTTGTCTTATTGCTATTGCTAGAACTTCAAGCACTATATTGAAAAGATATGGAGAGAGTGGACAGCCTTGTCGTGTTCCTGATTTTAGTGGGATGGCTTTGAGTTTCTCTCCATTTAATTTGTTGTTATCTGTTGACGTGCTGTAAATAGCTTTTTATTATAGTTAGGTATGACCCTTTTATTCCTAATCTCTCCAAGACCTTTATCATAAAGGGGTGTTGAATTTTGTCAAATACTTTTTCAGCAAATAATGAAATGACCATAATGTTTTTCTTTTAGTTTATTTATATGATGGATTACATTGTTAGATTTTCATAAGATGAACCAGCCCTGCATCTCTAGGATGAAGCATACTTGACCATAATGGATATTTTTTCTAATGTGTTTTTGGATTCGGTTTGCCAGTATTTTATTGAGAATTTTTGCGTCAATGTTCATGAGTGATATTGACCTGTAATTCTCTTTCTTGTTTGAGTCTTTGTGTGGTTTTGTTATCAGGGCAACTGTAGATTCATTAAAGCAATTTGGCAATGACTCTTTTGTTTCTATACCATTATATATATTAAGGAGTATAGATATTAGGTCTTCTTGGAAGTTCTGGCCGAATTCTTCATGGAAACCATCTGGTCCTAGCGTTTTTTTTTTTTTTTTTTTTTGGTAGGTAGGTTTTTGATAACAGTTTCTAATACTTCGTGACTAACATGTGTATTTATATTGTTCACCTGGTCCTGGTTTAACTTTGGTATATGGGACTTATCTAAAAAAAATGTTCATTTCTTTTACATTTTCCAAATTTGTGGCATACAGGCTTTTGTAGTAAGATCTAATGATTCTCTGAATTTCCTTTGTGTCTGTGGTTATATGCACATTTTCATTTCTGATCTTATTAATTTGCGTGTTCTATCTCTGCCATTTCATTAGTTAGGATAGGGGTTTATCAATCTTGTTGATTTTTCTCTAAAAACCAGCTTTTTATTTCATTGATTCTTTGGATTGTTTTCTGTGTTTCTATTTTGATTTCAGCCCTCAGTTTGATTATTTCCAGACTTCTACTCCTCGTAGATGAGTCTACTTCTTTTTTTCTAGGGCTTTCAGGTGGGCTGTTAAGTCTCCAATGTGTGCTTTCTCCATTTTCTTTAAGTGGACACTTAGTGCTATGGACTTTTCTCTTAGCACTACTTTCATAGTATCCTATAGGTTTGAGTATGTTGTGTCTTAATTTTCATTCAATTCAATGAAGTCTTTAATTTCTTTATTTCTTCCTTGACCCAGGGGTGGTTCAGTAGTTGACTGTTCAATTTCCATGAGTTTGTAGACTTTCTGGGGGTAGCATTGTTATTGAATTCTAACTTTAATCCATGGTTATCTGATAAGACACAGGTGGTTACTAATTTTTTTTGTAACTGTGGAGTTTTGCTTTGTTACCAAGTATGTGATCAATTTTTGAGAAGGTTCCATGAGCTGCAGAGAAGAAGTATTTTCTTTCCAATTTGGGTGGAATGTTCTATAGATGTCGGTTAAGTCCATTTGATTCATTACCTCCATTAATTCTCTTATTTCTCGGTTAGGTTTCTGTCTGATTGACCTGTCCATTGGTGAGAGAGGAGTGTTGAAGTCTCCTACGATTAGTGTGTGTGTTTTGATGACTACCTTGAATTCTAGTAATGTTTCTTTTACCTAAGTGGGTGCTTTGATATTAGGGGCATAGATATTCAGGATTGAAACTTCATCCTGATGAATTGTTCATGTTATGAGAAAAAATGTCCCTCTCCATCTCTTCTGATTGATTTGTTTGAAGTCAACTTTGTTAGAAATTAGTATGACCATAATTGCTTGCTTCTTACGGCCATTTGCATGATAAGCCTTTTCCCAGCCCTTTACTCTGAGTAGGTGCCTGTCTTTGTGGTTGAGGTGTGTTTCTTGTAAACAGCAGAATGTTGGATTCTGTTTTCGTATCCAATCTCTTATTCTGTGCCTTTTTATAGGAGAGTTGAGTCCATTGATATTAAGTGATATTAATGACCAGTGGTTGTTAACTCAGGTCATTTTTTTGGTAGTAGAATTTGTGTGTTTCCATTCTTTCAGTTTTGCTGGTGAAGGGTCATTAGATGTCTGAGTTATTGTGGGCTTTGTTGGACTCCTTGGTTTGTGATTTTCCTTCTATGACTTTCTGTAAGGCTGGATTTGTGGATACATATTGTTTAAATTTGTTTTTATCCTGGAAAATTTTGTTTTCTCCATTTATAGTGAATGAAAGCTTGGCTGGGTATAGTAGTCTGGGCTTGCATCCATG
>NW_026068125.1:2129044-2143814 GCF_014885135.2 Alexandromys fortis
TCTTTTTTTTTTTTATTAAATATATTTTTTGGACAGATGAACTGTACTTCTCCTTCTTTTACCCCTATTATTCTTGGGTTTGGTCTTTTTATTGTGTCCCATATTTCCTGAATGTTTTGTGATGAAAATTTGTTGGATTTGCTGTTTTCTTTGATCAGTGTGTTTATTTTCTCTCTGGTATCTCCAGAATCTGAGATTCTTCCTTGTATCTCTTGTATTTTGTTGGTTATGCTTGTTTCTGTAGTCTCTATTCATTTACCTAGATTTTCCATATCCAACTGGCCCTTAGTTTGTGTTTTCTTCTTTTCCTTCATTTCAGTTTTCAAGTCTTGAACTGTGTTCATTATTTGATTGTTTTTCCTAGGATATCATTTATGATTTTACTCAATTCTTCAAACTTTTTGTTATTCTTCTCATCCATTTCTTTAAGGGAGTTTTTCATTTCCTGTTAAAGGGCCTCTATCACTTTCATAAAGTCAATTTTTTCTACTTCTTCTTGATTAATGTGTTCAAGTCCTCCTGTTGTAAGTTCGCTGGGTTCTGGTGATTTCACATTGTTTTTTAGATTGTTGGAGGGATTCTTGCATTGGCGCCTGCCCATCTCTTCCTCCGAATGCTCCCCTATGGATCTTCTTTTATAGGATCAGGCCTCCTTGCTGGTCAGGGAGCTCATAGACAAAATGCCTACCTTGCTTCAGGAAGGCTATTGAAACAATGGCACTCTGGCCAGCCAGGTTGCTCTCACGACCTGGTCCCAGTGCCCAAACAGGCTGAGCTGGCAGATGTTATGGGCCCGAAGAGGGGAGGCAGAAGGGGTTGTCTTCAATTTTTGAATAGCTTGAATGAATTTCTTCTCCTGTTTGATTATTTTTTTCTTGGTTGTCTTAGGGTTTTTTAAAAAGAGATTTATTGATGTCTTCCAATTTTTATTTGCCTTTTCCTGCATTGCTTTAAGGGAATTTTTCATTTCCACTTTAAATTTTTCCATCATCCTCATAAAGTTACATTTAAAATTGTTTTCTTCTTCTTCTCCTAGGTTAAGATGACCAAGTCTTCATGTTGTATGACCACTGGGTTCTGGTGTTACTATTTTGTGTTTTAGGTTGTTGAATGAATTCTTCTTTATGCCTAGCCATTTCTTCTTCTAATCGGTGCCAGCAGTTTCTTTGTCTCTTGGTCCAATCCTTTTCTGTGTGAACTGTTTTTGTTCTCCTGTGCACTGTCATTGGCTATGTCTCAGGGAGTCATTGAGGTCTCTCATGGCCCACTTTCTTGGTCTGCTCTCTTGGCCCATTCTATGCAGTCATAGCCTGTACTTCAGGTTTTCTCTCTTGGTCTTCTGTGAGTAGTTGCAGCTTGTGCTTCAGAGTTCCTCTGAGGTTGCAGGGGATAGGATGGTTTGGGATTGAATCGAGCTTGTAACTTACAAAGTTCAATCTATGTGTTGTTGGTGTTCGAGCAGCCTAGCTACAGGAGGCTTTTCTGCTGGCTGGCTAGAGAAGCTAAAGAAGGTGGGGGAGGGACTTGGGGTTTTGCCCTGGTATGAAGGCCTTGAGAGTGTGGTTCCCCACTGAGTGGGCAGTCACTTACTCTTGGTCCTCTCTTTGTTAGTTAGATTTTCTAAATGTACAGAGATATATTTAAAATGAATATGTATAATTCAACTCTTTCAATGAACTACAGAATAAGACATTTAAAACATTTTGAGAACTTAGATTTTTCTTTACAGTGAGACATGTCTGCTTCTGGCAGCACCAATTACTTTGGAGAAGTTGGTGATGGTATGCAGTATAAACTGGACATGCAGGACCCACGTGAAAATGACTGCTGAACTTGCCAAAAAAAGGGTGAGATGGTCCTTTAGGATTCCTGTTTTATGAAAGAACTGCCAGATATTTTGTAAGACACAGAAAACAAGTAATGAACTTTGCAATTACAAGGCAACACAGATCTTCACAGTTCATAATAAACTATTTAGAATAATTAAGAAATGCAAATTAGCAGTCATCTATAACAATAAAATTTGTGGCCAAGTTAGGCATGATTTCAAGGTCAAACAGATATGTTTTAGATAGACAGATGGTCTTCAAATACTTCAAAGACCTCCATATTGCTTTTAAGATGTTTTACCAATATAAGGCTTTTCATGACAGTGAGACATGTCTGCTCATGGCAGCAATAAATTACTTCAAAATAGAATGATGGATATTGAAGAAGCTCCATTTGGAGTTTGTTTTCATTGTGGCAAAGTTAGCTACTGGATGAGGGAAAGTCCTTGCCTTGACTGATGATCATATGCTGCCTAAATTGAACAAGCAGAACACAAAAGGTCACTGTTGAAGTTTGCTAAGATAAGATAGGACAGTCCTTTGAAATTCCTGCTTTGAAGAAAAGATTGTCAGATATCCTAGCACCATAGGCTGAAGATGGATGGCCAAAACATGCAGAGGAAACTTGGGTGGCTATTCAGGCAGCCAGATGTCTCTGTCGCTTATATAGTTTTGGAAGTTGTTTGTTTTGCACTTCCTGTTTTCTAAGGTGATAGTATATCCTTTTGGGATCTCTGATGGGATTGAGGACTAAATAGTTATGGTTACAGTTTTTCTTGTTATTAAATTTAGAAAAGAAACTTACAAAAGAGATATAAAGTATATAAGGTTGAAAGACATAAAAGACTAATTGTCTAAGAAAATGTTTTAAGGTCCAAAAAGAAATTTCTAGGTTGGTAATACAAGTTATGATTGAAAATGAATTAGGTAGAAAGCTTTGGACTCACCAAGATAGGATATATAATACAGTGTTTTCTCTGAATTTGCCAAATACTAAATGGACTGGACATCATAAATGTAATTCTTAGATGAAAATTATTCTTATTGTAGATCACATATATATATGTATANCAAATAAACTGGACATTATTAAAGTAATTTAACTGATAATTGTTCTTATTGTATATAGTTTTATTATGTTAAGAGTTAAAACCTTTCCTTTTAATAGAAAAAAAGAATGGGGGATGTTGTAAGGTATTTCTTTGCACTGACACTATGTGACTACCAATTAAGTTTAACCATGAATCAGGAGAGGAGTTAGTGTATGACTGACCAGAATTAGCCTTAGAGGTTTTTGAGAACCTAGGATACATACATAAAGACACAGGAAGTAATAAGGAGGAAGTGAGAAAGATTTGTGGGCCCTTTGCATTGTGGAAAGAGGGATAGGGTCACTGTTTACTTCTCTTTCACTTATCTAATCAATCATGTTTTACCCCCATAACTGACTCCCAAGTTTTATTTAATAATAAATCAATATAAGTAAATGTTTCAAAATTCCAAAGAGAGTAAATATAGAAGCACAGTGCAATCCAGTATCCCACAAAAAAGTGCATCAGTATTGCAAGGAGACATCCACTCCCCTGTCTTCTAGGCAGTATAAAAAGTCAATGGACTAAAATATGGAAACAACTTAGATGCCCATCAAATGCACAAAAACATTGATGCACAAATATGAGGGAATGTTGCTAATCCATAAGAAAGACATGTGTCTAAGCAGGGCAACAAGAATTTATGAATAAACCCAGAGAACATTATACAAAAAAAGCTAATTCAGCACAGACAGAGCCATGTATGTTCTCACATGTGAACCTAAAATTCTCAACATCAAAGGAACTGACAGGACAGTGGTAGTTGCTGGCTCTGGGAATGAAATGAACCTGTTTACATTTGATTGTAGGATGAACAGAGCCTGAAGACCTAAGGATTCCATCAAAAGAGTTCTCACATACTCCAAAAAATATTGACTAACATGTGCAGAGTCATCATATTACATCTATAATGAAGGAATAAATGCCAACAGGAAACTCTATAAAATAACATGTTTTTATTTGCTGAGATGTTCTTCAACCTTTGTCACAGTCCAAATTGGGGACAATGTACTAAAGAAGACAAGGTTGAAAAAACAGCATTCTATATGGGATCACTTTTAGAAGACATCACTACCCTGAAACTTCTGATTGTTTAAGACTAAAGTAAATAAAAATTGATAATTTGGTAGTTTAGATATTACAATATAAAATTTCACATGGGAATTCTGGAGATAAATATGCCAAAGGAATGATTGCTATTGACTCTGAGAGGTCAAAAAACATGTGCCTCCCTTAAATCTTCAAGTTGTATTAATTTATTATAAATAATTATGAATTACAAATATATATAATTCAGTCTTTCAGAAAATCAAAATGTACATCATGAATGCCTAAAATACACTGAAAAGCTATTTTATTTCTTTTTTCCAGTGATCAAATGAATAGAATCACAATGATGAAGAGAAAGTTGATTATTCAGTTTTGGACTTCTGAATATTGATGGATATTTAAAAATAATTTGTGTGCTTTGTACATAGCATTTGTTTATCAGAGACCTGGGGAATTTATACAAGCTAGTATGTTCCTCTAAAATGCTGTATGTCATCTTCTGACACTTTAAACTTTAAAAGACATGATTTTATGCTGTGCTAAAATTTTATTTTCAGCCAGGTAGTGGTAAATCATGCCTTTAATCCCAGCACTTGAGAGGCAGAGGCAGGTGGACTTTCAAGTCCAGTGTCATCCTGATTTAGAGAGAGTTCTAGGACAGCCTGGGAAATACAGGTATGACCTGTCTCAAAATACATAAATAAATAAATCTATAGTTCATGCATCAGAAATAGACTAATAGAAAAATTACTTCAAAAATGTTAAAATTTATTTCAGTGTCTGTTTATATTACCCCTTAGTTTTCATTGAAAGCAACTATTTTGTATGTGATGTTTCACAGAAAAGAATCCCTTCCTCCACATATCACATTTCTTCCATTCTTTAGCTCCAAGACTGTGGTGGTTTTATGATGAAATCTCTAACTCTTTCACTTTCCTGAGATGTAATTTTTCTGTGTATGAAAGATTTGAAGGGCTTTATGTTTTCAAACTTTCCCTTCACTGGTGTTGATTTTCAATTTCCTTGTGACCAAGATTACTCTCTTTGTGCCAGTTTGGTGATTCTTGTCTTGCTTGAGGAAGACAGGTATGCTCATGAGGTGATGATTGGCCTTATATGATTTTCATTGTCTATTAGCTTGTCCCATCTGTTTCTAGCCACAGTCTTTCCTTTCCCCTATCCTTACAGCTAAACAAAAAATTCCAGCATTTCAACTTCAGAAAGACACTGCTTCAATATTGCTATGCTAACTTTCCCAATACAGACGCATTATCCCATTGCTGTGGGATAATTCTTCTGTATGATGTGACTATGTGTTGCTCTCATTGGTTTATAATAAAAGCTGATTTGGCCTATAGCCAGCCAGAATAAACCTAGGCAGGAAAGCCAAATGAGGTACAGGGAGAAAGATGGACAGAGTCAAAGAGAGATGCGAGCCAGCCATCCAAAACGCAAGATGCCAGCAGACCAGTAAAGCCACGGTCATGTAACAATACTTAGATTAATAGAAATGGGTTAATTTAAATGTAAGGTCTAGTACAAATAAACCTGAGTTATTGAAAAAACATTTTGTAATTAATATTAGGCCTCTGAGTGATTTAAAATTGGTTATAAGATATGATAGGATAAAGAAATCTCCATTTACACAAGTAAACATAGTCACCCTGGATGGTTACCCATGACAGACCTAGTATTATTTCACCAAAGTGTAATATAATGAGACCAGTGATTTTATCGGACTTTCCTACAGAAGGGACATAGGTGATCCCTACACAGTGCCGTCATTACAAAGTCCCATGCCATCATGCATGGAAACACCGAAAGCCTTATCAAGTCTGCCTACTTTAAGAAGATTTCCACTTTAAATCCTGAAGGATCTCAGGTTGATTGCAGCTGGGAGAGGGACAGGGTAACAGATGAGCATCCCTAATGGGATTCCACAGCTGCATTATCATTGCCAGAAATGCACTGACCTCTCATTGTCTTCTCTAGTTGCCAGGGCTTCTGGCATGTTGTGATGAATGGATGAAAAAACACTGCACAAATTCTTGCCCTTCTCTTGAGACAGCCACATTAGTTTTTTTTTTCTATTTAATTGTTAAAATTTTGTACCTTATTCTTCTCTTAAGAGGCCATTAATATGTCCTATACAACTTCCATGGATCCATTGTTCTTTTCGGTGCCCATCCAGGCCTGTCCACTCACCATCACTCAATCTTTGAGATGAACATGTGGGGCACTACTCCCAGCCATTTTGCTCTTTTTCCCTTCTGTGTCAGCTATTTTGTGTTATGTTCCTTTTCCAAAGTATTTAGTTGGCAATGGTTCAAAGTATCACAAATCCTCCATTACTCACTTGGAAATGATGACAAACTGGAGATCTTAGAGAAGACCAATTGTAATCACACACCTCTGAATGAGTTGCCAGGTAAGACTGACAAGACACTCTAGGGAAATTATCTGCTGTTTAAGAAGGTATCAAAACACAAGAGAGTGCACATGTGTGTACTTGTATGTTAATGATGGTGAAAGAAGAAAGAAATAAAAGAAGAAAGAGAAAGGGAAGGAGAGTGGTAAAGAAGAAGGGGCGTAAAGGGAGACCACCCCATAATTCTAATGCAAGTGGTTACTAACTACATTTTTATTCAATGAAACTATCTCTATAAATAACAAAAAACAAACTTTTTCATGAGACCTCCAAGTTTTATTCTGTATTTTATACCTATCATGAATTGTTCTTCCCAATAAATTCTCTTAGAATATTGGCCTTTGGATTTCAACGTCTTTAAAGACCATGTTATAGGACTTTGGAGATGGCTCACTGGGTAAATCAATCATCATATGAGTATGAGGGCCTGAGTCTGAATCCTAAGTATCCAGGAAAAGCTGGATGCAATAACAGGCCTTGGCAACCCTCAATAACCTATGGAAAATGGAAACATGAAACTTTGGTAATGAAGTATTGTGTATGCAGCTGTGAACAAGGAGACACTGCCTCAAGAAGCTGAGAACTGATGCCCATGGTTGTTGTCCTCTGGCCTCTCTCTCTCTCTCTCTCTCTCTCTCTCTCTCTCTCTCTCTCTTTCTTTCTCTCTCTCTCTCTCTCTCTCTCTCACACACACACACACACACACAAAACCTTCTATAGTTCTAAGTCCTACAACATCTTGTTCTACTCAATTGACACAAACCATTCATATGCTGTGCATTTTTGTCATCACAAATGTTTGTAAATCAAAGCAAGCATGCACATTCCCAGAGATCTACAGATAAATATATTGTAGGTATATATGTGTCCATGTATCTGTGAGTGGAAGTTCCTGGGAAAAGTTGCACCTCCTAGTGAAGCTCCTGCAAAACTGACTTCTAACTGATTAAAACTTCAATCATGGGGAGCTGTAGATATTTCTCAGTGGTTAGGAGTACTGGATACTCTTCCATAAGACTCAGGTTTGACTTTCAGAACTCACACAGTGCCTTAATATCATATATAACTCCAGTGCCTGGGGAACCAATGCCTTCTTCTGGCCTCCAAAGATACCTACCAGGCATACACATGGCACATAGATATACATTCAGGCAAACACCCATACTCATACAATTTTTGAAAAAAATTAATGATTGTAATAAATAATAATATTACATGTCAAGAGTCTAATTAAAATTTATCTTGTTTTATCATTAGCCCCCTTTTAACTATTTTTACACTCATTTGTTTCTGAACTAACACAAATTTTTGAAATGTACAGACCTAACAGATAACTAATTTCCAGCACAGTAAGAGTATCTACATGATGATTCCACAAAAGTCTTTTAAAAGTGCCTTGATATGGTGCCTTGTTTATTCTTCTTCTATGAAAAACTTCATACAATAACTCATTAGAACACAAAAATTGGTGAGATTAAATATGTGTTCCTTAGACATGGCTACTGCTAGTTGCATAATATAAACTATCTCTTGTCCTCTTTGTGGTTAAATGTGGGGTGTTTTTAGATTCAGCAGAGCTGCATATGTATAACATAAATATTTGCTTCTTTTTCAAGGTCATATAATTAGAAAGTAGTTTTATTAGTATCAAAACTCAGATTTTCAATAATCTGACCACTGGCTATGGATATAAATCTGTATTTATGTGGCAGCACAGACCCTAAGTCAGGCCATCATAGCTTCCCATCTCCCTGCCTACCATATCCTTCCTGTTCCAGTTGCCTCTCCTCATTGCTTGGCTTTCCTCCATTCATCTTCTGTGATCTTCTACCTAGAATCCATTATCTTACTTATTAGGCCTTTATGCTTTCTTAATATAGGACCTAAGTCACCTCTGATATTTACTGTCCTTGACCATTAAAATGACATCATGACCCTGATTCTGGCACTGACTGACCTGGCTAGTGTACTCTTGTCAAACTCTGGCATCACTGCAAAAAGTTTCTTTGTAAGTCCCTTTGCCCCTGTAAGATAATGCACCTTTGTTCAAGTTTGAAAACTAATGCATTTTTTGAAACTATGGCACTATGAGGATGGAACTCCTTTCTGTAAGGGCAAGGGACAGCTAAGGACTGTCTACCTTTCTTGGCTCATTGTCCTCACTCCTGGTCACCAGAGCCAGATATCTCAAATTGAACTCTCTACCTCTTGTCTTAGTCTATGCACTAAGCTCCAGGAAGGTTGTCCCACACAAATGACTGAAAGACTACACTGACCAATGTGTATAATCAAGGAAAATCACTCCATCCTAGTCCTCAGTGCTATCAGAACTGCACATCCTAGGATCTCTGAATCTGATCATGGAAACCTCACAGACCCATCATCACCCTGCTTACAACATTAGTCTTCTTTGCTTCTCTGTTTGCAAGGGCTTCTTTGATGCTCTTTGTTTAAAATGGCATCTGTATGACTGTGAGAGGTTCATTTTACTTGACTTTCCTGAAACATCAATTCATATGTCAAATGTCCGGTCCATTTATCCTCTCCTCAACCCTACTTCCCCAGATATTTTCACAACTGGTACCATTGCACCCCCATCAGATAAGAACTCAGGGGGTTGGTCATAACAGATTTTGTTCATCTTTTTCTCAGTTGTAATTGTAGAATTCTCTTGATTCTAGTTTGTTTTCTGTTTCTATGAGAAGATAGCATGGGTAAGCGCAATTTGGGTAAAAAAAAAAGGTTTATTTAGAATGCAGATTATAGTCCATCACCAAAAGAAGCACATTTAGGCACTCAAGGCATGAGCTTAGGATATAAATTGTGGAAAAACAATGCTTCCTGGCTTGGTAAGCTACATTTCTTTAAAAANAAAAAAAAAAAAAAAAAAAAAAAAAAAAAAAAACTCTGACCCACTTGTCCTTGCATAACACTGCTAACAGTGGGCTCATCCCTCCTATATTGATAAGCAACCAAGAAAATGCCACAAAGACATGCCCACAGGCCAATCTGATGGACAACTCCTCAAATGAAGTTCTGTGGTGTGACAACTTTACAACCAAGTCTATCCTCCATATCTTTCAGCACACATTCAGTTCACCACATACTACGTGCTTCTTCTATACCCTCTTCCATGCTAGCTACTGTTTAACTGAATTTGGTACTTTTCTCTTCAGCTCCTAACACTTTTCTCACTTACTAAAGTTTCTCCTGTGGGGTTGGAGAGATGGTTCAGTAAAGGAAGTGATTGCCACTCAAGCAGGATGGCTTGAATTCAGATCCCTAACATCTGTATGAAGAAGCCGAGTGCAGTAATACATGTTTATAACTCCAGAAAAGAAGGCAGAGACAGGAGGACTACTGTGGTTCTAGATTGGACAAATATAATCACTGGAATGGCTATCCTTTCAGGCGAGAGATAGGACATCTCCATCATCCTAGACTCCTTAAAGTTCCTGTTCTTCCCATAAAGCAGCATTTTTTTCTGAAAAGATTATTTTTCTTCCCTTTGAGCTCATTGGCACCTTTGCTAACTTCAGCCTGCTCTGCCTCCAGCCCTATTTCCAGACACTGCATTCTGCTTCATGTTGTCAAGGTTTGTCTTCATGTCATAGATGCACATTATTGTTAACTTATGTATTTTTTCTTAGGTACTGCCACTCTCTTTTTAAATTCAAATTACAGGAGAACTGAGACATGACTGCTTTGTTCACCATTTTTGTCTCCAGTATTGAAAGAGATTCCTTGAAAATAAGCTGAGCACAGTGATGGCTACCAAGGAAACCAAAGTACATCCCCAAAATATCAGGGAAGCAAAGTAAGCTTTCAGAAAAAAAAAAAAAAAAAAAAAAAGGCAGAGAGAATATTTCATTCCTTACCAGAGGACTTCCTCCAGTTTCTATTGTAAGGTCTCGATGTCTGAAAACCAGCTCCTAATAATAGATTGCTTATGTTGCTCATGTCACAGGGAATGCTTGGCACACCTTTCTTTCCTGAAGAATTTTCATTTTTAATTAAATTTTTAGGTTAAAACACAAAGTAATGTGATTCATTATGGTCTTTTATGTATGTGGCATAATTTTATTTCTCATCCATTTCTATTTACCTCCGCCCTCCTCTTTATGTCTACTCCCTCTGGTGAGTCTCCTTCTTTCTGCCAGATAGTCCCCATTCCTGTTATTATAGCTCATGTGTTCTATTAGTTTTTTTTCTTTATGCTAAATATCTCTTCTTTTTCCACCTGATCCCCTTTTTAATTTCATTGCCTTCCTACACACAGATAGATAAGTACACATATTTTTGTATACACACATATAACTAGACTTCACCTTTGAAAGAAAAGAAGCAGTATTTGAATCTGCCTTATTTTGTTTAACACAATCTTTCAGATTCCCATCTACTTTGCTTATAATGTCATTGTTTCATGAAATGACATTTCATGGCTGAAGACAATTCCCTTGTGAACATGTTTCACATTTCATTATCCATTCATCTGTTGATGGATTTCCCGACTGGCTCCATTTCAAGGCTACTGTGAATAGTACAACAGTAAACATAGATGAGCAGCTGTCTGTTTTGTGTTGACATAGAATATGTGCTTATGTGCCAGGAGCTTACAACCTGATCATATAGTAGTTTTAGTTTTAGGTTTTGAAAAGCCTTCTTAGTGATTTGCATAGTAACTAAACAATTGAATATTCCACTGGCAGCAAGGAATATTTAGTTTCTCCACATTTGTACAAGTGTTTGCTCTTGCTTATTTTCTTGATGATGGCCATTCTACCCAACATCAATCTCGTCAGTGGTCATCTGTCTTCCTGAAATTGCACTATTCCTGGATTATTTCACAATTTCTCTCTAATTTCTTTATTTCCATAAATTGTGACATTTTTCTCTCTTTCACTTTCTTTTTATAAACAGAAAACAAACTATCTTTTTTCATTTCACACACCAATCCCATTTTCCATTCCTATCCCTCCTTCCATTCCCTTCACCTTCCATACACTTCCCAGAAATGCTAAGGCACATTGCTTTAGGAAAGGTTCAAAGCCCTCCCTATTATAGGATGAGCAAAGTATTCATCCAAAGAGAATGGGTTCCCCAAAAAACAGTACAAGCAGTAGGGAAAAATCCTGGTGCCACTGCCAGTGGCCCTGCAGTCTTCCTCAGTCATACAATTGTCACCCATATTCAGAGAGTTTAGTTTGGTCCTATGCTGGTTCCTTCTCTATCCAAGTTGGTGAGCTCCCATGAATTCAGGTAAACTACTTCAGTGGGTATCCCCATCATGGTCTTGACCTCTTTACTCATATTCTCACTCCTCCCACTCTTCAGCTGGACTCTGGGACTTCAGGCCAGTGCTCTGTTGCAGGTCTCTGCCTCTGTTTCCACTAACTATTGGATGAAGTTTTTATGGTGACATTTAAGATATTCATCAATCTGAATAAATGGCAAGGCCAGTTAAGGAACCCTCTCCTCTATTGCTTAGGGACTTAGGTGGGGTTATCCTTGTAGATTATTGGGAATTTCTCTGGTGTCAGGTATTCATTTTATATGTGAGAGTGTTTTGCTTTTTGGTATGTCTGTGTACCATGTATGGTTCTGATGCCCAAATTAGATAGAAAAAAATACCCTTAGTGGCTGAGCCATCTTTCTGCCCCCCCCCCGACATGTACCATTTGTTTCATTTCTCTATTGATAAGAAAACACTTGATATTTATGATCATTGATGGTGGACTACTCTGAGTAGCAGGCTGAATGTTGCTCCTAGAGTTTTAGGGAACAGTTCAATGGCTTTTATATTTTTCAAGTCTCTAGCTGTCTAAATAACTTTTTTTTTTTTTTAGTTTCGAGTAGAAATTCTGTATTCTTAGCAATAAGATACTTGTTTGAAGGAAATCTTTACTACAGCATCTTAAGAATGTTTTTCTAAGGCTTCTTAAGTCTTTCAAGTTAAACTTTGATTTATTTATACATCAGACTCAAGAGTCCTCTAGGAGTCTTTTAGAAGTGCAAAACATTATTAGTATAACAGTTATTGAAGACCAGTAAATCTTTTTAAAAAAGGAAACCGAAAGAGAGTACTATTATATGATCAAGCATTTCTACTACTGGGTATATATGCAAATAAAATAAAATTAATACATTGAAAATACACAAGCACTCTTCTGTTTATTACAGCACTCTTTATAACTACTGAAATGAGGAATCTACTTATACAGTTATCAACAGAAGAATGGATAAAGGTGTAATTTATGTACAGCTTCAACTACTATTCAGCTGTAAGAAGCATGCAGTCTAGTCTACTATTTGTTATCAATATGGATGAAACTGGTTCCAAAAAATGAATATCACATAGCCTCCTGCCTAGCTACTGGACAGTCAGCTCTTTATTACAGCAATACATGATATATATTTCTACTATTGTTTAAGGTATTGTACCTACCCATGACATGGACATGTGAAACAAATCAGACACACAGAATGGGCAAGAGGTAAAGCCATGTGGTAGAATGTAGATCTTTAAAAAAAAGTGTGGGGGGGTGTTTTTGTTATTTTGTTGTTGTTTGTTTTTAGTTATAAAGCTAGTAGGAAAAGTCTAAGCTAAGACTGAGCTTTCAATGTTATACTGTATATATGTATTTCTGATCTTGATTAAGGCATTGTATTTGTCCAGCTCATTTAAATATGCAAAATGTAATTAAGAAATATAGATAAATAATCATCCATAGTTGAAGATGGAGCTGTGGACTGTGTTCCCACCTGGCTCCTGGCCACCTTACTAGCTTATGCCACACAAACTGTATTCATTTAAACACTGCCTGGCTCATTAGTTTCAACCTCTTATTGGCTAATTCTCACATCTTGCTTAACCCATTTCTAATAATCTGTGTAGCACCACAAAGTGGTGGCTTACCAGGAAAGATTCAGCATGTCTGACCTGCGTCCATCTTGAGCTGGAGCTTCATTGCATCTGGCTCACTTCCCTTCTTCCCAGCATTCTGTTCTGTCTACTCCACCCACCTAAGGGCTGGCCTATCAAATGGGCAAGGGCAGTTTCTTTATTAATCAATGAGAGTAACACATAGACAGATCATCATTTCCTCCATCATATAGTAATCAAGTTTATAGATATGTTAAATTTTGTAGATATACAGAGATATATTTCAGATAGATAGGCATTCTTTAACTACTTCAAAGAGCTATAGAATATGACATTGAAAATATTTTGATAACTTAGGACTTTTCAAGACAATGAGAAACATCTGCTCCTGGCAGCAACAATTACTTCAAGAGGAAGATGGTCATCGAAGATGCTTTTTATGAAGTTTACTAGCCATTTGGGCAAAAAATGCTCTTGCCTAGACTGCTTGATGCTATGCTATATGAAATGGACATGCAGGACCCAAAGAGACATGACTATTAAACATTCCTAAGATGATCTTTAAGGGTTCTTCCTACATGAAAGATTCTGCAAAACCATCCAGAAGAAAGAAATGGATGGACTTTTCCATTACAGGGAAAACCGATTTTTAAATGTCCTGCTTCATGGAAAAGTCTATAGGACACTATGGAATTGTAGGCTGAAAATAGATTCCCTAATGGTACAAAAGACCATTGGGTGACTGTCCAGGCAGTGAGATGTCTCTGTAAACCTAGAGCTTTGGAAGTTGCCTACAATGCACTTCCTGATTATTTAGGTAATATTATATCCTTCTGGGGTCTTTGATGGAGTTAAAAAATAAAAAGTTATAATTATGGTTTTTCTTAGTTATGATAAAAGATAAAATAGACATAGATATTATAAATGTAATTCTTGCTTGATACCTATTTTGTTATATGTAATTTTGCTATGTTATAAGTAAAACCTTTTTATTTAAAGAGGAAAGGGGAGCTTTCCATGCTCTAAGCACAAACCCCTAATGAACTAAATTCAGATTATTAAATGAAAAAGATGAAATAATTTGAAGAATCATTTTTTTTCTTCCCAGTTGATTCATGAGGATTATATTCAGGTCATTAGACTTAGTGGGATGCATCTTTGCCCACTAAGCCATTTCACTGTCCCAAGGAAATTATTTGAAACCACAAACTGATATGTCAATTTCCCACAGAAATGTTTAAATAATTTTGAAAAAAAAAAACTTTTATAGAAGGAAACATTATGCCAGACCCAAAAAGAGGAACATGAGATGTACTCACTCATATTTGGTTTCTAGCCATAAATAAAGGACATTGAGCCTATAATTCGTGATCCTAGAGAAGCTAAATAAGAAGGTGAACCCAAAGAAAAACATATAGGCATCCTCCTGAATATTAACCTTCATCAGGCGATGAAAGGAGACAGAGACAGAGACCCACATTGGAGCACC
>NW_026068125.1:2144109-2149512 GCF_014885135.2 Alexandromys fortis
GGGGGGAGGGGGAGGGAAATGGGAGGCGGTAGTGGGGAAGAGACAGAAAATTTTAATAAACAAATAAATAATAAATAAAAATATTGGGTTGTATTTAGAACACCTTTAGCACTAGAGTAATATACCCAGTAATATACTGAGTAAAACTAAAAATATAAGTAAGATAATTCAGTAATGTGAAAGCCATTGGATCTGAGAGATTCAGAGAAATGGTGGGACGTGAAGAAGGACACTTAAAAGAAATCCCACACTAGCTCAGAACTGAATACAATATAGGGTTATTTATTTAGGGGTAGACACACAGATCACAATCCTCTGCTGGAATGGGGAACAACAACCACATTCTGCAGCTGAAAAATGACTGGATGCATGCTTTACATCAGCATATACAGTATAAGAGGCCACGCCCACGTGGGCAGGTAGCTTAAAAGCTATTGACAGTAGGAATTCCTACAGTAGGAAAAGTCTAAGCCTAATACAAAGTTACATACGATAAAAACAAATATTAGGTATAAAAATGAGAATTACAACCAGCATAAACAATATGAAGCAAGAAACATATAATAAATGTCTCAATAATTATCCTATCCTAATGAGTTTAAGCCTTGTATAATAAATGACTTGGAAAAGTCATGAGACGAAAGTAACTACAACTATCTAGTCTTCAACCTCAGTGAAGATCTGAGAAGATAAATAGTATTTCTTGAGTAAGCAGAAAGTGCAATCAAGCAACTTCCAAAATGGGCAACAAATGACAGAGACAATTGGCTACCTGGGCAATCACACAATGTCTTATTTGTAATGTTGGAACAACCAAATTTGGCTAAGGCCTAGAGTAACTGACAGACCATTTTCAGAGGCAGAAAATTTTTCAAAAACATCTTACCTTGTCTTGGCAAGATTTGACAGCTTTTTTTTTTTTTTGTATCCTGCTTGTCCTGTCCAGACATCATGCATCATGCATTTTGTCGGTGATTGATGCCCAAAGTCCAGTTTTGCCAAGAAGAAAACAAAGTACAAGTGGTGTGTCTTCGGTGATTAACATTCTCTTGGTAATAGATCAGTGCTGCTAGGAGCAATCATGTCTCACATCAACAGAACCCTAAGTTATTTAAATGCCATATTCTGTAGCTCTTTGAAGAAGTTGACGAGTACCTAGCTGCAAGGTCCTTGGCCCAGCAAGAGTCCCTGATCCTGAGTCTTGACTTTCTTCCAAAATCTGAATCAGTATTCTTTAAAATTTAAGAGAGAGAGAGAGAGAGAGAGAGAGAGAGAGAGAGAGAGAGAGAGAGAGAGAGAGGATTGTTCAGGAATATGACAGTAGTGGGCCTTTGGGCAATCAGAATTTTGATTTTTCCTTTTGAGCAGGATTGGAAGCCTGGGGGGTTAGTTCTGTGCTAGGTCACTTGTCTAGTATATGTGAAGTCATAGGTTCAATTAGCCATACAGAAAAACAACAGCTATCAAGGTTAAGATGGCTCTGAAACAGCAATAAAGTTACAGGTCAGTATGATACATTAAGATAAAGACAGTCCAGAATGACAGTGCTTAAACCTATGGGGTAGAACCTATAATTTAGAGAAACAAAAGAGAATAGACCCTGTAATAATAAAACATTGCACATTATGGCCAAAGCTTTTGGTTACTATCTATAACCTGATGATAAGACCCAGTTTATGCAATAGGCAATGGATAAATCCAGCTGGTGCTCAACAAGAGGTTTTACCCCTACTGAGTAGCATCATAGTGCTAGAAGATATATTTCACAGTAACAGACTAGGTAGTCATTGATATAATCATATGAACCCTGAGATTACAGCATCAACATCCTTGCAAGTTGTGACCACTAGTGCAACACTGTCATGTTGTAGGAATAGTCAACTACTTTTTGATTGGATAAAAGGCCTATTCCATGATGTGGAATATATTTATGACAGGGCTAAAGTGATGGGGAACCTAAACTTAGGTAGAGCTTGGTTACAAGGGTAAAACATGCTATTATTCTGTTAAAAGAATAAAACAATTTAATGGCTTCTAATGGTAGAGAACAGATACCACTCACCCTTCATCAAAGAAGTTTCTTCTTGTAGTACATGGTAACTAATACAGAGACCCACAAGTAGACACTATACAATGAACAGAGTGGGAGGCTTTGGAACACTCAGTCCTGAATGAGATGGTATTATCACATTCTTCCCATTAAAGCTGAAGGACCTATTTGGAAGAAGAGACTAAAAGATTTTAGAAGTAAGAGATGATTAATGACTCCAAGGAAACAGCATTTTCCCCAGCTACAACAAAGCTGATGTATAAATAAGTTTATACAAACTGCGATTGCATTTATAAAATCTACACAAGTTTATACCAGACAAAAATTCCAGCACAAAGAAGGGGAAGTGGTCACAAAACACCACCCCTACCTAAGAATATATTTGCAATTCATAGCTTCTGAAAATGTGAAAATGATTTTTCTTCAGTGGATTGATACTGGCTATATCAACCACAGCCCAAGAGAGAAGACCTTATGTTCATGAGTAGCTGCTGAACATAAATGAAACTCCATGTTTTGTTTGCTTTTGCTGTGTTGTTGTGCATGTGTGGTATTACTTTGCTTTGTGAAGAAAAAGAAAGAACATGAAGTTGGGTAGATAGGAAGTGTAGGTGGAACTATGGAGCAGAGGAAGAGGAAAAGAACATTATCAAAATATATTCTATAAAATTCTCAGTAAGTAAATAAATGAATACAAATTTTCAAATGAAGTGTAAATAATGAAAACACAGAAGAGCCCAGTAGCTTTTAAAGGAATTGAAGCAGGCAGAAAGATGTAGGCTAGAATGCATCCCTAGCGTATATGAGACACTAGTTTCAATCTCCAAAACTGAAAAAGAAAAAGAAAGCAAAGAAAGAAGGAAGAATGGAAGAAAGGAAAGAAGAAAAAATGAATGAAAAAAGGAAGGAAAGAGGCAGAAAGAAAGAAAGACAGAAAGAAAGAAAGAAAGAAACCTAAGACAGTATAAGCGGTACTGCAAAGCTCTTAGAGTATGTAAATGTTACTAAATTCATAGAATTCAATGCAGCATAGAGCTCTCAAGTATCTTTATTTAAATCTGACCTGATTCATCCCATTTGATCACTGATTTTCTGTGGTAGAAACAGCAGCAAAGGACTGGATTTATTCACTGTCAGACTGCTTTTCAGCAAGCCTAGATCACTGAAAGAACAACTTTTATATTCCAATCACATGAGGACTTTAAGGATTGCATCCCCTGCCCAACCCATGCCTCAACCCCTGCATGGGTTCAATTAAGGGACATGACTTGGCATTTACTCATCCAACCGAGAAACCTGCAGGTTCCCAGTGAGACCATCAGGGAAGGCCTGAAGTTGGCATGTCACATTTTTCTCCTTATGTGCTCAGGGAACACACCTTATTTTTGTCTTTCCTTTGTGGATACCATTTGTTGACATGATTTTTACATATGTGTGCTCTAAAGTGAAACAGTTTAATAATTTCTGATAGGCACTAAACTGAAACCGTAGTGTGACCTCTCTCAGAGGGCTTTTCTCCCTATAGTCTAGTTGCCTGTTTTCCAAATGCAGTGGAGCAAAAGTGACTTCAAGTTTGCTACTAGGGTCTTCCTGGGTAATGCCTTCAGGCCACATGTTAATAGAATATGCCTCCTTTAGAATTCAGCGAGGCTATCATTCATCCTGTAAAATCTCTTCTGTTCCCACATGAAAGGAAATAGATTAAGAGGACAAATATTCTTCACAAGTAAATATTCCCTCTGCCTCTTACCATCTGACCTAGTTCCCAGGACCAGCTAAATAAAATTTTCCAGACTGGAGCTCCCATCAGACTCAGGTTTAAGTACTCTGCCCCATGATGCACACTTAGATATGTTATTTCCTTCTCTCCTTTTCAGTTCTATGAAGAATTTTCAGAATATAATGTGCAATCCTATTTGCAGTTTTAACATCAAAGCACAAAGACAGGCTGAGAAGAGACTGGAATTTAATCTAATCCTACTCAGAACAAGCTGCTTCTATGACATGTTTTTTTTTTTTTAATTAAAAATTTCTGCCTCCTCCCCTCCTCCCTTTTCCCTCCCCCTCCACCCAATCCCCTCCCCTCCCTCTCCAGTCCAAAGAGCAGTCAGGGTTCCCTGCCCTGTGGGGAGTCCAAGGTCCTCCCCCCTCCCCCCAGGTCTAGGAAGGTGAGCATCCAAACAGGCTAGGCTCCCACAAAGCCAGTACATGCAGTAGGATCAAAACCCAGTGCCATTGTCCTTGGCTTCTCATCACCCTTCATTGTCAGCCATGTTAAGAGAGTCGGGTTTTACTCCATGCTTTTTCAGTTTCAATCCAGCTGGACTTGGTGAGCTCCCAATAGATCAGCCCCACTGTCTCAGTGGGTGGGTGCACCCCCCCGTGGTCCTGAAATCCTTGCTCGTGTTCTCCCTCCATCTGCTTCTCATTGGGACCTTGGGAGCTCAGTCCAGTACTCCAATGTGGGTCTCTGTCTCTATCTCCATCCATCACCAGATGAAGGTTCTATGGTGATATGCAAGATATTCATTAGTATGGCTATAGGATGGGGCCATTTCAGGCTATCTCTCCTCAGCTGCCCAAGGACCTATTTTTAAGTGATTTTTTTTTTTTTTTTTTTTTTGCTAACGTGCCTAAGAAAGAAAAGCAAAGAACAAAGGCCAAGTCAGTAGATCAATTAGTGGATGAGAAATTGAACACAACATGTTGTCTGTGTAGGTGGGTAGCACAATTAATAAAAACCCAGAGACAATAATTTGGGTTAAACCTGGAGATCAGAAAAGCCAAATAGGCAGGCCCAGGCGGGGCAGCAGACCACAAGCACAGTGCAGGCCCAAGCGGGGCAGCAGAGCACCAGGGCAGCGTAGGCCCAGGCAGCACGGCAGACCACCTGCACAGGCCCAGGCAGGGCGGCAGACCACAGGCACAGGCACAGGCGGGGCAGCAGAGCACCAGGGCAGTGCAGGCCCAGGGAGCACCAGAGAGCACCAGGGAGGTGCAGGAGGTGACAGACAGCTGGGACCAGCACACAACACCGAGAGCAGATCACCCCACTACAATTAAAGCAAAGAGGTAGGCTTTTGGTTGGTGAGATCCCTAGCAAGGAAGGAGCCGGGTCCTGTTCCTGGAGACCCTTCTGAGGGGCTAGAGGGAACTGGGCCCCTGGCAGGAGCCAGGAAACAGAGCGACAGCATTTTGTAGGAGGAGCCCTGGCCAACAGGGAAACCTAACCCGGTTCTAAAAGACCCAGTAGATAGCTTCGATAGGAGGAAATGGGCAGGCGCCAAGGCAAGATTTCACCCAACAATCCGAAAAACAACATGAAAACACCAGAACCCAATGATCTTACAACA
>NW_026068125.1:2149699-2150875 GCF_014885135.2 Alexandromys fortis
ATGGAAGAAAACTTTCCCAACATAAAGATATTCCTTTGAATATTCAAGAAGCATACAGAACACCAAACAGACTGGATCAAAGAAAAACATCCCCTCGCCATATAATAATCAAAACACAGAATATACAGATTAAAGAAAGAATATTAAGAGCTGCAAAGGAAAAAGGCCAAGTAACTTATAAAGGTAAACCGATCATATTTACACCTGACTTCTCTATGGAAACCAGGAAAGCCAGAAGATCCTGGATAGAGGTACTGCAGAAGCTAAGAGACCATGGATGCAAACCCAAACTACTATACCTAGCCAAGATATCGTTCACTATCAATGGAGAAAACAAGACCTTCCAGGATAAGAACAAATTTAAACAATACGTAGCCACAAATCCAGCCCTACAGAAGGTAATAGAAGGAAAATCGCAACCCAAGGAATCCAACATTGCCAACACTGCCTACAACAACTCAGGCATCTAGCAACCCTTCACCAGCACAACTCAAAGAAGGGGGATACACAAACTCTAATACCAAAAACAATAAGAATAACTGGAGTAAACAACCACTGGTCATTAATATCTCTTAATATTAATGGTCTCAATTCACCTATAAAAAGGCACAGGCTAAGAGACTGGATACGAAAACAGGATCCAACATTCTGCTATTTGCAAGAAACACATCTCAACCACAAAGACAGACATATACTCAGAGTAAAGGGTTGGGAAAAAGTCTTTCAAGCAAATGGTCCTAAGAAAAAAGCAGGTGTGGCCATACTAATTTCCAACAAAACAGACTTCAAACTAAAATCAATCAGAAGGGATAGAGATGGACACTTTATACTCATAACAGGAATAATTCATCAGGATAACATCCCAATCCTAAATATCTACACCCCTAATACAAAAGCACCCACTTATCTAAAAGAAATATTACTAGAATTGAAGGCAGACATTAAAGCACACACACTAGTAGTAGGAGACTTCAATACACCTCTCTCTCCAATGGACAGGTCAATCAGACAGAAACCTAATAGAGAATTAAGAAAATAATTTGAGGTAATGAAGCAATTGGACTTGACAGACATCTATAGATCACTCCACCCAAATAGGAAAGAATATACCTTCTTCTCTGCAGCTCATGGAACCTTCTCAAAAATTGACCACATACTTGGAAACAAAGGAAACCT
>NW_026068125.1:2152837-2175702 GCF_014885135.2 Alexandromys fortis
CTGACTTCAAACTCTATTACAGAGCTACAGTATTGAAAACAGCTTGGTATTGGCATAAAAACAGAGAAGTCGACCAATGGAATCGAATAGAAGACCCTGACTTTGATGTGGGAGTGATTTCTTATTAATAAAGAAACTGCCTAGGCCCCTTGATAGACCCACCCTTAGGTGGGTGGAGAAAACAGAAGAGAATTCTGGGAGAAAGAAGCTTAGTGGAGGAGTCGCCATGATTCTCCCGCTCCAGACAGACGCAGGTTAAGATCCTCCCTGGTAAGCCAGCTCGTGGGCTACACAGAATATTAAAAATGGGTTAGATTAATATGTAAGAGCTAGCCATTAAGAAACTGGAACTAGCCGGGCCAGGCAGTATTTAAAAAATACAGTTTCCGTGTAATTATTTCTGGGCATAAGCTAGCCATGCGGGCGGCCGGGTACAGGGGACACAGCCCCGCTGCTCTTATTTCAACATGACTTTAACCCACAAACCTATGAGCACCTGATTTTCAATAAAGGAGCTAAAAGTATACAGTGGAAAAAAAGAGAGCATCTTCAACAAATTGTGCTGGCAAAACTGGATGTCAATATGTAGAAGAATGAAAATAGATCCATATCTATCACCATGCACAAAATTCAAGTCCAAGTGGATTAAAGACCTCAATATCAGTCTGAACACACTGAACCTGATAGAAGAGAAAGTTGGAAGTACTCTACAACACTTGGGCACAGGAGATAACTTCCTACGTATAACCCCAGCAGCACAGACAGTATGGGCCTCATTGAATAAATGGGACCTCCTGAGACTGAGAAGCTTCTGTAAAGCAAAGGACACACAGTACACACTGTACTAGTGGGACAGAAGCGACTCAACCCTTCTCATAGGTCAAAATTAGCTAAGGAATTATCCAATGAACCCCAACTATATTTTGATCACTTCTGAGTTTGAGAGTGATCATAACATTGGGGCAGCTTTCCAATGAAGGAAATTATAGAGGGGAACATGGCAGTCTTAGTTTCTAAAAGATTCTTTTACTAGTAAAGAAAAGATTCCAAACTTTACTGCTACCCATATTTAGCATTTATTCAGTTTGACATACTACAAAAGAAATTTTCATGTATGGAACAATCAATAGTTTAAAAAGCTGCATTTTCCTTTCAGGATACATCCACATCTAGCACCCTTGATGGAGAAGACCTATTCCTTTATTTCCTATATCCCCTTTTAGGATTTAGCTGCAACCGATGGAAGGTCATGCTAATTTAAGGTCATGATGATGTTATAGAGAAATGACTGCTTTTTAGCTACAGCCAGTAGAAGACACATTTCCAATCAAACCATCTATGTGCCTATAAATCAATCTCCAAGTTCTGTTTTTAGCTTTTAGCCAGAGAGAAAAAATAAACTATCTTCTGCTTTACAAAAACACCAACCTCGAAGCCACATCAAACCCTTCATACTGGATCACAACTTCTCATTGTGAGTATATCCTCCTATATTGATGCTGCCCCTCAGGCCATTCCTGCACTTTACTGTCACCAACAAAGTTAAGAAAACAGGGTATGAGACGTGTATGACTCATTATTTTTTAATTATTTTTATTATTAAGCTCTACATTTTTCTCAGATCTTCTCCCTGCCTCTCCCCTCCCCTTCAGCCCTCTCCCATGGTCCCCATGCTCCCAATTTACTCAGGAGATCTTGTCCTTTTCTACTTCCCATGTACATTATATCTATGTATGTCATTTTTAGGGTCTTCATTGTTGTCTAGGTTCTCTGGGATTGTGATTTGTCGACTGGTTTTCTTTGCTTAATGTTTTAAAACCACTTATAAGTGATTACAGGTGATACTTGTCTTTTTGTGTCTGGGTTACCTCACTCAAAATGATGTTTTCTAGTTCCATCCATTTGCTTACAAAATTCAAGATGTCATTATTTTTTCTGCTGTGTAGTGCTCCATGTGTAAATGTACCACATTTTCCTTATCCATTTCTTTGTCGAAAGACATTTAGGTTGTTTCCAGGTTCTGTCTATGACAAACAATGCTGCTATGAACATATTTGAGCACATGTCTCTGTGGCATGATTGACCATCCTTTGAATATATACCCACTTAAGGAAATGCTCAACATCCTTAGTCATCAAGAAAGTGCCAATAAAGACACTTATTATTTTAAGAACATAGAAATAAAATAATTCTTAAAAGCAGAAAAAGCCTTTGGATATAAATGCCATACTTGCACACATTGTTTTCTACCATAAAACTATTCAGAAAAGCTTTCCTCTGATGGACAGAAGTGATTGTATCTGACAGAGTAGACATGGATTTAAGCATCAGGTAAATGAATGCTATCGGGCCGTAAGGAATGGGTATCAGGATGTTTGATTGCCTCTTCTAAGAAAGAAGCATGATATAGTTTGACTTGTGTTTCTTCTTCCCCAGTAACAACACTTTTATCACACTGTATCTCAGTCCATAATAGCGCAGTCTCAGATTTACTGATCCTCCAATTTTTATTTTGAATTGGCAAGTGACTTAGAATACTTGGGTCTTGGTATAAGTGTGGGTAGGGAGAGAATTTTGGAAGAAAAGTGGCATATTTATGGTATAGTAATTGAACAATTAACAATTTCCCCAAATACATATAAACAAAACCTGGACCAAGATATTCCTCACATTCCAAATTTCATGGGCCCTCACTCTTAGACAGAGAGCTGGAGGTATTAATGACAGCCAAGGAGGATTAACTTTTCCTTGGAAGGAGTCTGCTTATTCATTGTCCAGTGCAGAGTGGACAGTCTTGAAACTATATGTATACCACCAACTAAAACAGATTCAGCAGTGTGTATGTGTGTATGTAAAACAATAATAGCCTCTTAGTATTAATTTAGCTGCATTTGCATATGCACCTAAAAACAATAATTGAGGCTTAGAGAAAATATGGATTCTGTGACTATTATACATCTTGCATTCTCATCTCTTTATGTATTTTTGTCCATTTAGTTGCTTCAGTACCTCATGACTTATCTGTCTTGATAACTCTTTAAAGTATATAATATTATATGCTTTCAGGGATTTTTATTAAAGGGCTGTAGTGTAATCAAGTTCAATGATTTACTAAAAACCATTTTTGGTCCTACTGCACCTATTGGATTTGTGGGAGCCTAGGCAGTTTGGATGCTCACCTTATGAGACCTGGATGGAGGTGAGTGGTCCTTGGACTTCCCACAGGGCAGGGAACCCTGATTGCTCTTTGGGCTGACAAGGGAGGGGGACTTGATTGGGGGACGGGGAGGGAAAGGGGAGGTGGCGGTGGGGAAGAGACAGAAATCTTTAATTAATTAATAAAGAAATAAATAAATTAAAAAAACCATTGTCACCAAGCTGGTTATTTGGGAGGTCAGGTTTTAAACCCAAAGAAGTGGCTTCTACATACCATGTTGTTGATCTTTTTAATCTTCAGGAAGATTGTCTCAGTCATTTAGCAAAGCTCTTAACATTCTCTTCCTACCCAACTGTTACCTTCAGCTCTTACAGGTTCAGTAATTTTTTTTTTGGTTTAAGAAATATCTGATTTTATATTATTATTAATTATTATTATTATTTTATTTTATTACTTTTAAAAATACCAATCCAAATCCAAATTCCCACTTCCTCCCCTCCTCCTACTCCCTCCCCTGCTTCCACTACCTCCACCACCCACCCCTACCCCCTCCAATCCTATGAGAGAGCAAGGCACCCTGCCCTGTGGCAAGTCCAAGGCTCTCCCTACTACATCTAGCTTGAGCAAGATATATATCCAAAGAGAATAGGATACAAAAAAATTGAGTGCAAGCAGTAGAGACAAATCCCAGTGCCACTGTCGGTGGCCTCTCAGTCTGCCCCAAATGTTAACCACATTCAGAGGGACTTCTTTGATCCCATGCTCATTCACTCCCAGTAGAGTTGGAGTGGGTGAGCTCCCATTAGTGCAGGCAAACTGTCTCAGTGGGTAAACCCCTCATGGTATTGACCTCCTATCTCATATTCTCACTCCTTCCACTCTTCAAATGGACCTTGGGAGCTCAGTTCAGTGTTCTGATGTGGTTTTCTGCCTCTGTTTCCATCTGTTGTTGGACAAAGATTCTATAGTGATATTTAAGATAATTATCAGTCTGACTACAGGGCAAGGCCAGTTCAGGCCCACTCTCTTCTATTGCTTAGAGTCTTATCTAGGGTCATCCTTGTGGATTCCTGGGAATTCTTCTAGAGTCAGATTTCTTCCAATCCCATAATAGCTCCCTCACTCAAGATATCTCATTCCTTGCTCCCATATCTATTCTTGCTCCATCTCGACTATCCCATTCCTTCAAGTTCTCCTCAATCCTCCCCTTCTCGCCTTCCTTCTATCCCCTGCCCCCATGCTTGTCTGTTTTCAATTTCCAGGTGGGTCTATATATGTTTTCTTTGGGTTCACCTTATTATTTAGCTTCTCTAGGAACATGTACTACAGGCACAATGTTCTTTGTTTATGGCTAGTATTCACTCATGAGTGAGTACATACCACATTCATTTTTGGGGTTCTAGGTTACTTCACTCAGGATAGTCTTTTATAATTCTATCCATTTGCATGCAAAATTCAAGATGTGACTGGTTTTTTTATTGTTGTTGTTGTTTTTTTTCCCACTGAGTAGTACTCTAATGTGTAAATGTGCGACATTTTCTTTATTCATCCTTCAGTTCAAGGATTCTAGGTTGTTTCCAGGTTCTGGCTATTACAAATAGTGCTGCTATGAACATAGTTGAACAAATGCTTTTGTAGTATGATTAAGCATCTTTTGGGTATATTCCTAAGAGTGATTTTGCTGAATCCTGAGGTAGGTTGATTCCCAGTTTCCTGAGAAACCACCACACTGATTCCAAAGTGGTTGCACAAGTTTGCACTCCCACCAGCAATGTATGAATGTTCCCCTTACTCCACATCTTCCTCATCATAAGCTATTATTGGTGCTTTTGATCTTAGCCATTTAGACATATATAAGACAATATCTCAGAGTTGTTTTGATTTGCATTTCCCTGATGGCTAAGGAAATTGAAAATGTCCTTTAGTATCTTTTGGCCATTTGAAATTCTGCTGTTGAGAAATCTCTGTTTATTTCAGTATATGATTTTTAATTGGGTTATTTGGAACTTTAATGTCTAATATCTTGAGTTCTTTATGTATGTGGGAGATCATCCTTTGTCTGATGTAAGGTTGGTGAAGATCTTTTCCCATTCAGTAAGCTGCCTTTTTGTCTTAATGACTGTGCCTTTTACTTTACAGAAGCTTCTCAGTTTCAGAAGGTCCCATTTATTTATTATTGCTCAAATTGTCTGTGCTACTAGGGTTACATGTAAAAAGTGGTCTCCTGTGTCCTTGCCTTGAAGGCTACTTCCCACTTTCTCTTCTATCAGGTTAAGTGTGGTATTATTTATTTTGAGGTCTTTAATTCATTCGGACTTAAGTTTTGTGCATGGTGGTAGATAAGGACCTATTTTCATTCTTCTTCAGGTTGACATCCAGTTACGTCGGCACCATTTGTTAAAGATGCTTTCTTTTTTCCATTGTATAATTTTAGCTTCTTTGTTAAAAATCAGGTGTTCATTCTAACATGATTGCTTGCTTGTTGGGGGTTTCTGTTCTGCCAGTTCCCACAGCTGGCAAGTCCCAAAGAAAATCTCACAGAGGTCACATCTTCCTTCTTTTGTGTCTGGGCAGGATTGCAGAAGAATGGGCTTCTTCCTTCCCAAAATACTTCTCTTCTCATTGCCCAGCCTCTACTTCCTGTCTGGTTGTCGAACCTATAATTCCTGCCTGGCTGCTCGCCAATCAGCATTTATTTAAAACATAATTAACAGAACATAGACAATTCTCCTGTGCCACTTCCCCCTCTATTTTTTTAAACAAAGGAAAATATCTAGAGTCCATTTATTGGGAATGTGGGTGTAGTATTCTAGGCTACTTCCTGCTGGTTGGGGGCACTGACAATCTTAAGGGGACATAAAGAAAATTTTGAATTATGATCAAGAACTGACTGGAGTATCCTGTGAATCTCGATTATCTCAGGCAGGCTGGAACCTGTTCTGGATTTAGAACTGACATCTGTGCCATCTTTTCATCCTGGAGATTTCTTAGGTGGTCTTCCTTGATCAAAACTGATTTTTCTTAATTCAGAATGAATCCACAGCCTATGGAAATAAAAGCAAATCCTCTTCTCCAAAGTAACATACCTTTTGACTTCCATTTTGAAGTCAAGGTATTTTCAAAATATCTACCTTGGATTAATTCACAGCATTTATAAGGCAAATATCTTTTAGCAGCTGCTGCTCCTTCCTCAGCATTCAAAAAATTCAAAAAGAGCATAATAGCATACAGTATCCAGATTCTCTGTGTGTTTTTCCTCTTTATGCTGCTTTATTTTAACCTTTATTTCTTTTATTTTTAACTTTTGGCTTTTTGAGACAGGGTTTCTGTGTATCTTTGTCCTGGAACTCACCCTGTAGACCAGGTTGTCATTGAACTGACAGAGATTCACCTGTCTCTGCCTCCCAAGTGTTCGGATTAAAGGTGTGTACCACCACATCCAACTACTCTCTTACTTTTTTTTATCTGAAGGACTTTAACCTTTTTTTCCAAGCCTGCACATATTTTAACATACTGTAAACCATTTAGAAGTTTTATTCATCTTTGAATCTCTTTTTACTGTATATCTCTCTTTTTCTGACCATGTGAGTCTTTTATTTGCTAAGCAATGTGGAAAGGATTAAAACTGTGGCTTTGAAGGCTGGATGATCCAGTGCATTCCTTAGCCATCTGAGATTTCAGCCTCATGGCAGAGGTACTGGCTAGAGCCATATTTATTGCCACAACTCTGTGGTGTTTTAAGGTTCTTGTCAGCAAGCAAGCTGCAGCAGTGTGTCCACAAACAACACTCAAATGGTTCATAGTTTAAATGCCTGCCTGAAAGAGTCAGAGTTTGCCCTGGAAAGATGGCCCAGAAAGCCGGCATATTAAAACAGTGCAGCTTTTTTCCAGCTATGGTTGAAAACCAAAAAGCATGCAGTCAGCTTTTCATCAACACAGTTTAAGTGTTTCATGGCAGGACCTTTTAAAAGAGCTGCAAAGTTTTACAGCTAAAGCTGAGTCAGGAAGCCTCTATAGAGCACTTGCTTGCCTCTAGCAAGCAGAGCAGAACTGAGAAATTGCTACTACCAAGAAGCCATGTGTAATGCTGTTACTTTGTTCTAGAATTACTTCCCAAACTGTCTCAGGCTTTCTGTGGATACAGTTGTCCATGTGAGTACCATTCTGTAACATGTGGGCCTGCTTGTTCGGGTTTCTGTCCTCCCACCAGGTCCCACAGCTGGCAAGTCCCAAAGAAAATCACACAGAGGTCTCAATATGTTATAAACTGATTGGCCCAGTAGCTCAGGCTTTGTATTACCTCTTATAACTTATATTAGCCCATTATTCTAGTATATGTTAGCCACATGGTTCAGTACCTTTTTCAGCAGGGTAGGTCACATATTCTTTCTTCTATGTCTGGGCAGGACTGCAGAGGAATGGGCTTCCTCCTTCCCAAAATACTTCTCTTCTCATTGCCCAGCCTCTACTTCCTGTCTGGTTGTCCCACCTATATTTTCTGCCTGGCTACTGGCCAATCAGCATTTATTTAAAATATAATTGACAGAATATAGACAATTCTTCTGTACCATGGAAGTATAGATTAATATCTTGGTTTTTAATTCTATTCCATTGGTCAACGTCTCTGTTTTTATACCAATACCAAAAAATCTCTGTTTTATGATTTGTGTGGCTCTGTAATAGAACTTAATGTCAGGGATGATAATGCCTCTGGAATTTAGTTTAATGTATAGGATTGTTTTGGCTATCCTGGGTTTTTTGTTTTTCAATATGAAGTTGATATTGTTCTCTCAAGGTCTGTGAAGAATTTTGTTGGGATTTGAATGCAGGATCCATTGATCTTAGTGGCATGACTATAACCCGGTACCATGGTGACATGCAGGTCCAGACCGCAGCTGAGGGTCATGTTTGATGACCCACTGAATACATCAGTGGTCACTATAGTCATGTAGTTTATTCAGATAGTTCTTTGTAATAATTGCTGTATGGTGGGAATGCAAACTGTCTTTCTTCTCTGCAGACTCCAATGACTTTCCACCTCACTCACAGTACAGTAAGACCTGTCAGTGGCCTCTTTTTCCTCTCTACCATATATGTCTTTTCAGGACTGACACCTTAATGGTTTTTTCTTTCCCTTTCTTCTATTTCTCCTCTTCTAAAACCCATAACCCACCTTTTAGCAAGTCTTTTATCCCTAAGCTAGATGCAGTGATCAACAAAGTCTGTTTACCCTCAGCATCTCTGCTATCTTTGCATTTTAATGTGCATTTGCTAGTAAAATATCTATTTATGGCTTCTCAGGAGCACTTACTCTTTGTTGAGGGAGATAGAGAGTTGAACTATCATTTGCAAGAAAGAAGAGAATCTGACATATGCAGACGTATTTGTAATGTGTAGTCAGTTAATGAAAATTCAGCAAATATTGGGGCTGAGGAAAAGGATCAGTTGGCAAAGAACTTGTCTTGTAAATAAAAACACTCAAGTTTGGTCTCAGAACACTAAAAACAAACAAACAAACAAAAAACAACTGGCTTTTGTATCATGCCTATTTGCCATTCCAACACTGGGTATGCAGGGGTAGGCAGATCCTGAAGGAGTAACTAGTCAGCTACTCTAGACTGCTTGTCAAATTCTAGGTTAGTGAGAGTTCCTATTTCAAACAAACAAAAGATGGAAAATGCCTGTCTTAGTGTGGGTTTCTATTGCTTTGATAAAACACCATACCAAAAATCTGCTTGCAAAGTGCAGGTATACATAATCTTATAGTTTATCATCCACAGAAGTCAGGAAAGAAACTCAAAGTAAGAACTTCGAGTCAAGAACTGATGCAGTAGGGTACTTTTTACTGGATTCCTTCTCATAGATTGCCCAGCCTGATTTTTTTATATCTTCCAGGATCACCTACTGAGTGGGTAGTATCATCCACAGTGGTCTGTGTCCTCCCACATCAATCATCAGTCAAGAATATGGCTTTCCTGCCAGTCAATCTGGCAGAAGCCTTCCTTCAGTTCAGTTTTGCTTTTCCAAAGGACTCTAACTTTATTATATTGATGTAAAAATAGCTGGCACATCTGGCTTCCTCTATTTGTGCACCTGCCCCCACACAAGCACACCTACATGTATATGTGCATCCATATTACAAATTCCACCCACAAATGAAAATTTAACAATTTCTTTGGTGTGGCTTGACACTAGCAAAATACCATGAATCTAATTAAGTTTTACCTAACCCTTGAAGATAAGCAGAACAATAATGGATTAAAAATGCCTCATGTGTATTTCTAACAGGAGACATGCAGAATGGAGCTCACTATTATTGTCTAGCAGAATGGTGTTGTTCTCCCTCCCCTGTCTCTCTCATTGTCCTGAGCACCCCCCATGCAAACCACCCAGGTCTTCTCTTTCCTTAGTGCTCTATACAGCAAAACTGTCTTATTACCTCAGTTGCTCAGTTGTAGTAGTTTCAGGCAAGTAAGCCTAGTTTATGATACATGTCAGATCATTCACAAAATGCCCTAGTACATAAAAGAGAATGTTAGCATGAGTAAATTTGTATTAGGATTTTACATCATGTATAAAATTATACACAGAAAGAGAATATTCCTGAATGAACAATATTAAGGAAAAACACTCAAACCAAAGAAAAAAAACAAGTATAGGACATATTTTTGAATTACAAAAGATCGTTCCTCATATTTTATTCACCACAATGCTGTTGCCATTAGAAGCAAAAAGAGAACTCTGCTCCATAATCATATTCATGCTTCAGGAGAGAGAGAGAGAGAGAGAGAGAGAGAGAGAGAGAGAGAGAGAGAGAGAACATTTTTTACTTCCCTTCAATTTTAAGAAAAAATAACTTGCAAAAAAATATATATATAAATCAAACAGCCCTCCCCACCCACATCTCAGCTAATTCAGAATGAATTGGATTTACACAAGCAACAGGGCTTAGGCAAATCGTTCCCATGGTTACACAGAAGACTTTCTAAATATGGTGCTGGATTCAGACAGCCAAAATGACTTGACTGTTTATGTTAAATATTAAGTCTATTCCCTATTGAAATTTAATGATCTACTCTCTACATTTTAGCAGCTTGCACCCTGATAAAATTAACAATTCAAATACACTTGAAGAAATAGATTACTTCAGAAATTGGCAAGTATTCACTCATATTTATTTGATAAAATCAGTGATTCAGATAAAAGTGTTACCCCTTGTGCCACCAGAAATTGGGTCCATAAATTACCCTCGTCTCTGGGCCCTCAAGTCCCCAACGCATTCCACTATATTTTCGTGGGTTAGATTGTGCCAGATGTTATACCTAACATTTGTCAGAAGGTTAGGGAATAAAAAAAGTCTCCCTCTCTTTTTATAGCAGCTAGGCAGAAACAACAGTGTTATAAGGGACATTTCTTGAGCCATGCATTGTCCTCAAATCTCCAACTGGGCTAATCAGTACAGACAGGGTACAGTATGCATTCCTACCTTTCCTCTGACTCAACTGGGAGATAAAAAGGAAAGCCAGCAGGAATTTGGGACTTGTAAAAATATACTCTACATGTTTTACCTGATACCACTAAAAGTTGCTATGTAAGATAAGGACATTCCTTGACATCTCCTATTGGGAATCTCCCTTTCAACAAAACCAGAAAAAAATGATTATAGAATGCCACTTGTTTGTATTTATTTAGTTCAGTTTAACTAACCATATAGTTTAGACAGGTGAAAGGAACTATGTGTATGAACACAAAATGCCGAATTCTGATTCAAGAAATCGCTTGATCAAGTAGTAGAGCTGGGCAATAAATAAAGTTATGTTGAGTATTTATTCTAGACTGCTGTGTTAATTTTGTGCAGTTTCCCCCACTGTCCACTCAACTGCATCGTTCACACTCCTGTCAAAGTCTCCACTGCGAAGTTTCTTCTCTGCTTGTTCTATAGAATAATCCCAATTTCTTCACTTCTTTCTCTCATTCAAATCAGAAGTGATATTTGCATTTTTGCTAATTTTACATTTTCTATGATGCCTTCATATGCACCTTGGAGAGTTAAATGACATGAAATTCAAGCTGCAATACATTTAAACTTTAAAACATAAATTTATCAGAACTTCTTTAGATTTTCCTTATTAAAGAAAATCTTTTTTCTTAAATAGTGAATCTGACATAATTAGCCATCCGGTAATGATTTAATTATAATTTATCTCTTGAGGTCAATGCATTCAGCAAACTTAGAAATTTCAGTCTTTATCAATCTATTTTGCACTGTTAAGTGAAAATGCATTTATCACATAATCTGATGATTTATCACATCATCTGCATGTTAAATTAATATCAAGTTACATCTTTGAGTCTTGAAGTAAGTCATTGTGATCACTGACATTAATAATTCTTTTTGAAAATCTTCATAGATTTTTTTCTCCCTATACAGGTAGCTATTGAATGAGTGGAGGGCATGATTTTGTATTTTCATTTTTAAAAACAAGAACCTGAAAATTCCTTTTGGCTTTCTTAGGTCTAGGAACCAAGTATCCAAAATACCACAGTTTATTGAGGCCAGGGCAGTATCTGGTTCATGGACTCTGCCCTCTCAGAGAGTGAGTTTGCATATTTGTAATGTTGTTACATTACAATTACACAGATTCAAATATTTGTAATGTTATTATTAAGGAGTTTCAAGAAATTTTATTCTGCCTTTTATAGATCAAGGCACATATAAGAGAAAGGACACTCTGTAACATGGTTTTGCTAGAATATATGAAAGGATAAATTCCTGAAAGATAGATAAGTACAGCTTCTAAAGTAAGAACAAATGCATAGAATTCTATTTTCTTAGTGTTTATAATGAATCCATATTCTAATAGAATAATGTCTGATCAGTCTGCATCAATAGACTTTATTGTTTTGGGATTCACTTAAATTACCCCAACTAATCATTGAAAAAGGGGTTTCTCATGGTCATGCTATGGTTTTGTTTACCTATGTTTAGTGAGGGGTACATTGTCAGTCCAATTGTTGTAACTTTCATATAAGTGTGTGTGTACATGTATGTCCATGTGCTATATCTTGTTTGTGTATTTATATGTACACATGCTTATATGTATTATGTATGATTACAGATAAATAAAAATAATATGATTCCTTGAGACCTTATCAAACAACATAAATCCTCCTTCTTTTTCTATATTGACCTCCCTTCCCAGATATAGGCTCTTCCTATTTCTGTATTTCTCAGTTCATATCAACTGCATCTTACTAATTTTGTCTCACACCCATCTCCAACACATTCCTATGGATGGTTTATATGTTTCTTGTTTCTGTTGTTTCTCCATGCTGTACACTTAACACTGAAGAGTTGGAGCTAGGACCACAGATGAGGAAGAACGTGTGTTTTATCTTTTTTTTTTTTCTTTCTGGGCCTGGGTCACCTAACTCAATACAATCTTTTCTAATTCTGTCCATTTGCTTACAATTTTCATGGTTTCATTTTGCTTTTTACTGTGTATATGTAACACATTTTATTTGCCATTGATCTGTTGATAGTCACTTAGGTTGTTACTATTTTCTGGGTATTGTCAATATAATGGCCATGAATATGGCTAAGCATGTCTATGTGGAGTATGATGTCTCACTCAATCGTATGACAGAATTATTTTTATTTATTAAGGTTTTTTTTTTAGTTTTTTGTTTGTTTTGTTGTTTAATATTCTCTATATTGATTTCCAGAGTGGCTGTACCAATTTGCATTTCCACCAATAGTGAATGAGTATTCTTAGTTTACAACCTTGCCAGCATCTATTGTCAGTTTTTTTGTTGATCTTAGTCACTCTGACTTGGTAAGATGAATTCTCAAAGTTATCTTAATATTTATTTTCTCAATTGCTATGAATATAAAATGTTTTGAGCTAGTTCTTAGCTTGTTTTATTTTTTATAGTGAGAACTCCCTATTTTGATCTCTAGCCCATCTTTAAAATTGGGTTGTTTTTTTGACTCTGCTTATTAGTTCTTTTTATGTCCAGGATATTAATTCCCAGTCATATGTAAAGCTATAAAAGATTTTTTACCACTCTGGGAGTTTCTTCTTCACTTGATTCAGCTTTCCTTAGCTGTACAGAAGCTTTGATTACCTCTTAGACATTGAAGGTTAATCTCCATTTCTGAAAGCATTGTATATTTATGACACAGAACTTTTGGATGATTCAAGTTTAATCTAACCTGAAAGCCAATAGGGTCCTGTGGTCTAGCTTCTGTGGTTCCATAAAATACTATGCAAATTGCCAAGGAAGGAAAGGAATTAATAGTCTATCCAGCTGTAATAACTATGAACCGTAACAATGACCAACATTCCAAGACAGGAGTAAAGTTATAATAAGTAGCTGTCGTCATGACCAACAGTTAGACTTAAGATTCACTCAACAAGAAGAAAATCATGCCTAGCACTAGGAGTCTAACCATCTTCATAAAATGAGTGACATCATGAACCTTATAAAATAATATATGAATAATACTACTTTGCTAGAGCATCATTATTCTTAACTACATTCTAAATCTTATTCTTATACTCACAGATAAGTGTAGCTACCATCCTTTATCAAAAGAGCATCTCTTCCCAGCAAATGGAGACCATCATAGAAAACTGCAAATAGAAATAATGTAGAGAACAACAGATCATGTGTAGCCCACCTCCAGTGAATACATATACACCATAGTTCTTACAACTATGGCTCTGGGCACACTGATGAAGGGGGAGTGGAAATTATATAAGAGCCACACTAACAGGATGTATCCTGTCAATCTTTCTAGGAATGGCATAAGCAAACTTGAATCAATGGCAATATCTATAGACATACTAACAAGGAAGGGGAAATTTCCATGGGGTCTTACCCATAGATAAAGAACTATAGACAACTAATGACTTCTGGGAGAAGAATTAGAGTCTCCCAGAGATAAGTTCCTATATTGGGGTTCAATACAAAGTTGTCAGTCCTGAAACAATATACACACAAGGAACAAAATTAGACTTAGCAGGTTATATTTATATTTTTGCAAATGCATATGCACACCCCCACACCAATAACTAAAGAAAAGAAGCTATCCAATTGAGAGTGGAGGATGTGGGAGAGATTGAGGAGAGATTACCTGGGAAGAGTTAGAGGAGGGAAAGAGAAAAAGAAAAGCAATATAATCTTATTTTAAATAAAAATGTAAAAAAGTTAAAAAATAAATAAAATTTAAAACAAACAAATTTTAGGGCTAGGGGTTTAGCTCAGTACATGCAGTAGTTGTCTGGCTTATAGGAGGATTAGGATTTGATTCACAGACTAGTTCTGCATCAAGATGAGCTATATGAAGCTACTTTTTTTCTGAAGACAGGTTTTCACACCGGGCTCAGCTGCAAAAGTTGCAGAAGAAATTCTGAGGAGATGACTTTTGTAAAACATAGCTGCTGAGAATTTTGAGTACAGAAGTGTGTCTTTCCGAGGCAGTTAGAAAAAAAAACTCATACATTTGACATTATGGAATCATGAACATGAGTGCTGGCCACGTCCATCGGCTAGTGACTGTGACTACAAGAGACAGATCACATCTCAACCAAGAAGAACAGAGGTCTACAAAAATAAAGCTATTTTTCTAAGAAAAGTTGAGCCATTTTTCATCTTAAACTCATGGTTTCAAATACCAACAGAAAATTTCATTTACACAATTATTTGGAATCCCGTACTTGTTCTTTCTATTCTTTTTTTTAACCATTTTTAAGATGCAGAAAGGGTCTGAAGTTGAGGGGGGGGGGTTGAGATTTTATCAAGCAATGCCTGACAGATTATAAAACATTGACTATGCAATTTAGGAGAGTAAATAATATATTTTATAGAATGGAAATAGTCAATTTTCCAGGCTGATTTCCAGAGTTCCCATTCAACAATTCTTGCACAACATAGTGTAAGATGTATTTAAATACCATAAAATAATTTCAACAGGAGTGAACTATGTTGGCTTTCTTGTTTGTTCTTACTGAGTACATATTCACTAGCAGAGTTAGTTCCCATTGCTTTTATTTTGTATCAAATACTTATTGTCTGCAGTGATAAAGGACAAGTGACTTACAGAAAGAGTATTGCTATGAACTCCCGACATGTGTGAAATGCTGTACTCTGGATCATGGCACTGCTAGACAAAATTCCTGTGTTCAGTGCAGGGCTCGCTGTGGGAAGCATACACTGCCCCCCACATTGCATTTTTCTCTAACAGACAAAATACAGGTTGATAAAATGGAAACCTTTCTTGTTTTATTCAAAAAGAAGAATATGATGAATGTAGTTTTCATAATATTACTCAATAGGCACACTTTTTAAGAATTGTGGGAATGCCTGCTTATTATTTTTAATGAAAATTATATTGAGACAGAAGATAACAAGAGACAAAATTGAGAAAGCACTTGCATATTTGTTTGAATTGTCAGCATGCAAATTTACCTCAGATGTAATTAAAATCCCCCAGAGTGGGTGGATAGGAAGAGCAGACGAAGAATCTATCTAATAAACATATTACTGATTAATCAAGAAAGAAGGGAACCAAAGAGACATATTGTATTTTCCCACAAGGCAAGATTAAAGATATAAGCAAGAATCTGGATTTGTGATTATTTTAAAACACATTCTAAGTCTACACAGTAACACACAACAGGTCTTCTAGTTAGAGACATTTGCATGAGCACTGTGACAGGGACTAGGCATCATTCCTTTAAAAAACAAGGAAGACATTTATTTCTCAATGCCATGCAGAGGCAAATGCATGTACAACTTGAAATTCTGAGAATGTAAAAAAATAGTATGTTTTCATTTATCCTTCATTGCCTGTAGGGACATGGTACACAAGCCCCTACAAGTACCAAAACTTGCATATGCTGGAGTCTCTCATATGGAATAGGATAGTGTCTCCAACCTATACACATCCTTCTGCATAGCTTAAATCATTTTAAGATTGCCTATGATACCTACTAAAATGAACATGCTATATAAGTAGTGTTACACTGTATTGCTTAGGTACAATGACCTGAAGAACATCCATTTCATATTATATATGCTGAGCACAATGCATTAAAAGGTATTTTCAAACTAGTTACGGCTCAAAAGGGACAAATGCATACATTGAATATAAAAATGTCCCCACAAACTCAGGTACTTGAACACTTGGTCCCCACTGGCAGTGCTGTTTTGCGGCAAGTTGTGGAAACTTCAGGAGGTAAAGCCTTAGTAGAGGGAGAAGATCATAGTTGGGCATGAAGTCCCTGGACACCATTGCCTAGTCTACTTTCTAGTCACTGTTTCATGAGGGCAGGTCCAGTGTGACCACAGGCTTCTCATGTAGTTTGCATATTTTTCCTGTCTATTGCCTGCTATCCAGAACCCCACAATTTTGAACATCTCCTCTATTTTTATGTTGCTGTGACTGTTGCAGTAACTATAGAAATTGGATTCCTAGAAGTAACTGAACTTCTTTCTCTTAACAGCCCTGGTCTCTAGGGAAGATGTTTATCCATCACCTAACATTCTTTAGCTGACTGCTTACTGTTTTCGTCTAGCAGTGGCCAACTTCGGGTAAAAAAGAACCCTCTCAACTTCCTTCCCCATCCCTTCCTTTCAGCCATATAGCTACCTAGTTGGTTAATGGATGGTGGACTCTGAGTTTTACAAAGACACAGCTACAGTTTCCACCAGCACAAAGAAAGAGACTGCACTGTCTAAAGTCATTCCTTCCCTGGTCTGTTTCCCTTCTCCTGGCCCTCTCACCACCATGCTTTTCTTGCCACGATGGAATAACAGTGCCACTTGACTGAAAACCAGAATAAGTGTTTTTCCTCTAAATTGTTCATTGTCAGGTTATTTTTTGACACAGGAAGAAAAGCAACTAAAATGTGTACATACACATATATAAACAATATACATGTATAAACACACACATGTAAAAATACACAAAATGACAAAAATGATATGCCAAAACCTTAGTTAAATGGGATCTTTACAGCATTTGATCCTAAAATTAGATACTCCAGTATTGTAAATTGTCTCTTTCTGGTTAAGTGATAGACAACTGGTGATTGTTCACACTTAAAAATAAAAACCATCCATCACTGTCTTGAAATTTTTAAACACCTTTTAGTATAAAAATCATCCTCAATTGTAACAAAAATAGTCATTTTGGTTACACATGATACTTCTTGGCCTCTTAATGCAGCTGTGGATGGATATATTCTGCCTGAGTCAAGCATGACTACATCCCATTTATTCGGCAACATTGCAGTATTTTGATATTCTTTCTGCTTTGGCACTTAGTCCTTGTCCTTAGTCTTGGAGAATTTAATATAGGAAAGGAAATCCTGATGCCTTCCGGTAACAAAGTACTAGTTTCTTCACCCACCTATTTGATTCACTCACTCATATTGATCTTCTCTCAGGATCTTTTGCCTTCCTTGAGACTGCAATCAGAAAACTGAAACCATTGTTCAGGATCAAGGAGCAGATCATTAGACAAAAGCTGCCGTATTCTCTAATGGGAAGTAGCTGTGGTACAGTGGCAGCTAGCAGTTTGCTTAGATAGACAGATCCCTTTAGATCTCAATTTTCTTTACTTAAACAAGCTATTTAGAACAAATTAGTTTTGTTCACATAAAACCTTTTTCTCTTCTTTTTTATCCTCTGGCTGGGTGTGATGACACACACACCTTTGTAGCAGGGAGGTGGAAGCAGGAGGATCCTGAGTTAGTTCAAGACCATTCTCAGCTACCTAGTGAGTTTGAGAACAGCCTAGGCTGCCTGAGACCCTGTCCCCAAAACCAAACCAAAATAAAATAACAAGTTTTATCTCATTTTAGTTTTTTTTTGTTTTGCTTTTTTTTTTTTTTGGTTTGTTTGTTTGTTTGTTTGTTTGACAAGGTTTCTCTGTAGTTTTGGAACCTGTCCTGAAACTAGCTCTTGTAGACCAGGCTGGCCTCGAACTCACAGAGATCTGCCAGGCTCTGCCTTCCAAGTGCTGGGATTAAAGGTGTGTGCCAACACCTCCTGGCTGTTTATTTTATTTTTATTTGCTTATTTTTTATGCACTCTTCCTTCTTTAGTACAGATTGCTTTGAACTCAGAATCCCCCATCTCAGCCTTCAATGTGAATATTGGGACTACAGACAGACACCATTACACTTAGCTTAGAGATATTTTTAAATGTCTAAAACAATGTTTTTTCTCTATTCCCTATAATTTTAACAAGAAAATAATCATCTAGAGAAATCAAAAATAGCAAATGGCCAATTTGATAAATTTTACCTACATTTAAAACTCATAAAAATTTTATTTTTTAAAAGAGAGCTTTCATGAAACACTGATAATTGCAGACATCCTGATAGTACCTGAAATATGCCGCCATGAATAGTCTTAAGAATGATACTTTGCCATAGTGACAGTATCTTCATTCCCAACTTCCAAATAACAAAAATAACCAATCAGCTTTCTTATCTTGTCCACATTTGTTTAACTACTCCATCTGTCTTCAAAGTGACTTTTCTAGCTTCTTTTTGCCTCATCTTCACATAGGACCGTATCATTTTTCTCTAGTCACCACAACCGTTATTCTTTGTAATACACAGTGTTACAAATCACACAGTAGATGTCCTGTTATGGTAAGGTATTCATGTTTCTTTTTTTTTAAATGTATTTATTTATTATATGTACCCTTTCCAGGATACAGTGCCAGATCTCATTACAGATGGTTGCGAGCCATCACGTGGTTGCGGGAATTGAACTCAGGACCTCTGGAAGAGCAGCCAGTGCTCTTAACCTCTGAGCCATCTCTCCAGCCCCATGGTAAGGTATTCATTCAGGGCCACCAGATTCAGGAGATAGTGACAGCAGGGATAAATGTTCAGTAACACCAAAACAACTGGCAGTTTAACTTTTTGTTGCTTCATACATAAACAGAGATATTCCGAAGTAACAGTGCATTTGTCTAAGATAGTACAAGTGGATATGTTTCTTTAAAAAAATACATCTTTCTGTGTGAGGTAGTTTTTAGTTTCTTCTATAGATTGCAATAAGAGTTAAGTTGACTTTGGTCGTTTATTGAGCAACTTGTGTTATCTAAGGACTGAGTATTAGTTCATTTAATCCTCACCACTAACCCACAGGGAACAAATTTATAGACTAAGAGGTTGGAAAAATTAAGTAATTTGCCAAAGATTTCAGAGTTATAAAGAGAAAAAACTTCATAGATAGACTTTAGCTCAAGGGTCTGGCCTGCACTATCTAATGTTTTGTAAACCAGTGTTAGATTGAGAAAGAGATTTCAGTATCACTTCTCAGCCCTGCCTAGCAGATGTGTTGGTATCTGTCCCATCAGCCTTCCCAGGTGGTACATTTTCTAACATTTAGCTCTGGCCTTAAAGGAACTGAAGACTCCATGGGAAAGATCTTGAAATCTAAAGGCTCAGCATTAGAGAGGACACTAAGCAAGGTCAGGGCTGTTTTCCAAGAGTACATCAGAAAGGGAAAGCTGGAATATTTTCTGCTCAAAAGGAACCAACTTTCACTGTGTTTAAATTATTTTTTAAGTAAATTCCCAAAAGTAAGAGACCCTCATCATGAGCTTAATTGTAAAACATATCCTAAAGTCAATATCCTAAGACCATATTCTTAAATCTGATGAAATGTATTTTAAAAGACACCCCCCCCAAAAAAGAACAAAACAAAAACAACATTTGTCCAAAAGTTGGTCTTGTGTGGAAGTTCATTTCCAAAAATGGATAAGTGGGTACATTCATTCTTCCCCTACTATAAATGAACCAAATTAAATGTCAACAAAATGTCGATTGTGATCACTGCTGTGTGAGCACTGGACATGCCCAGCGCTCAGATGTCTGGTGAGGACAATGCTGGAAAAGATATTACAAGATGTCTGACCACAAAGTGATAAGATCTGTCATCCATTCCCTGACTCATTCATCACCACCTAAATGGTCTAACTAATTTTCATTCTGGGTTATTTATAAGTACTAAACAGGAGGGATGAGGTGAAGGTTCAGTCATTAATTACAGTGACTGTTCTTCCAGAGGACCTAGGTTCAAACCCAAATACCCACACAGTTGTTTATAACTATCTGTAGTTCTACTCTGTCTTCTGTCTTCCACCCCTGGATTCAGATACATAAATGATGCATAGACATGCATTCATGTCAAATACCCATAGGTACAAAATAAATAAAATTTTAGAAAGTAGAAAACAGGAACTCTTGGGCCAAAATTTTCTCAGGGCCTGTACCTTGATGCCTGTATGACAGAGAAAAACCTGGCTCAAGTTTGAAGTATGGTTTCAAAGCTACCGAGGGGGGATGAGACAGCAAAATATAGGTAGATGCCCCTCCAGTCAGAGCGAGGGCTTGGCTATCTATCATTGGTTGGAGGTATTTTCATCTCACACAATGTCACTTAACCTATATAAGCTGATGCTCACAATAATAAATCAAGTTCCTGCTTTGACGCGACTCCCTATTGCGTCTGGTTGTCCTTTGTGTTGGGGCTACAGATCTGATTGTCCTGCATCTTGGGGCTGTAGAACAGTCAGATAGCACACTCACCTTTCCCTGGGAAATAAGGCTAAGGAGAATGGGCAACTGGTGACAAACGTGGAGCAACTGGTCTCAGGGCAAAGCATTTGGTCTAGGTGAATGGGACCCCATGATGGTTAATGCACTTCACACAAAAATGACCCAGCGCTTAAGACACGGAGATATATGCTACTCTCCCAAGGCCTGGACTTGTCAGACCACAGTGCAATCTAGGCATTGGTGTGGGAGAATGGTCTGTATTCTTTCAATTATATTTTAAATAAATGTTGATTGGCCAGTAGCCAGGCAGAAAGTATAGGCAGTTCAATCAAACAGGAAGTAGAGGTGAGACAATGAGAACAGGAGAATTCTGGGAAGGAGGAACCCATTCCTCTGCCATTGTGAATCCACCACAGAAGAAGCAAGATGTAAGACTGCCTCGCTGAAAAAGGTATCAAGCCATATGGCTAACATAGAGAAGAATAATGGGCTAATGTAAGTTATGAGTTAATAAGAAGCCTGAGCTAATGGGCCAATCAGTTTATAGTTAATGTAGACCTTTGTGTGATTTTCTTTGGGACTTAATGATTGTGGGAACTAGGTAGGACAGAAACCCTGACATCAAGGTATGGAAGGATATAATTACCCTGGCCCCCTGGGTACCCACCAGGAATCTTTTTCTCATAGAGCACATAGAACCAGGAGGAGACTCTGGCCAGAGAAAGGGGAAAATATTTTGATATAGCCCAAATATTGGGATTCTACCCAACCATTATTGCCCTTAAGGCATCTTTTCACCCCACTGCTCTGCCTTCCTCAATGGTGGTAAGGAAAAGGTCAAAGATGGGGAGAGGTCTGAAGAATACAAAAGTAAACAATTAACCAAAAGAATGGGAGAAAAGGAAACAGATGAGAGGGAAGATCAAAAATGAGCACAATTTACTGAAGAGCAGTCCTGTGGGGAAGGAATAAGGCAGGCAGAGACAAAGACAAAAAGGAAAGTAGATCTTGTCTGTGACAAGGAGTGGCCACCTCCTTATGCCCCCTGCCACCCCGGAAAGGATAAAATGGGAGATGGGAAGGGAACAAATAAGGGGGCTCCATCCTTGTCAGGAGGAAATGAATACACACTTGTGTGGGGCTGAACAGAAACAAAGGAAAGTTCAGACCTCTGATCCTCCTGGGGATCAGCCTTGTTTGTCGGCAAACTTCCTGGGAAAGATTTGTTAGGACAAATGGATGCCATTATTACCACTCATCACCTAGCATTTTCCTGAAATGTGGACCATTTCAGGAAAATGCTATTACCACTCATCACCTTGTCATTTTCCTGAAATGTGGACCATTTCAGGAAAATGACAAGAACCCTAGATGAGTTAAGAAAGGATATTGATTCATGAAAGTCAAGGACCCCCCTATGAGACCTGGTTTAATTGGTTGCGATGGCTTACCACATGCAATTCTTCCCTAATTGGGCAGATGGCTATTTGTTTATTGATCTGTCTTTTTGGCCCATGTGTTCTCCAAAGGCTTAAACAAGCATTCCAAAAACAGATATAAGTATCATGGCCCTTTGAGTACATTATGATAGGCTCAATACATCTCACCCCACAGATGAACTCTCAATTTGAAGGTATCTGGGCTGAAACTCTGAATAAGGGTGGCCCTGACCCATACTCTCTTCCCAGTGGGCTATTCTGACTTGGTACCCAGGGTAGGGGGTGGGATATAAAACAAGACGGGGAAATGTTAACACAAAATTGTCTTGGGACCTGTACCTTGAGGCTTGTAGGGCAGAGGAAAGCCTGGCTCAAGTTTGAAATATGTCTCAAAGCTACTAAGGGGGGATAAAACAGCAAAATCTATGTAGACTCCCCTCCAACCAGAGGAAGGGCTTGCTGTCTCTCATTGGCTGGAGGTACCTCCACATCACATGATGTGACTTAACCTATATAAGTTGACACTCACAGTAATAAGCTGAGTTCCTGCTTTGACTTGACTCCCTATAGCATCTGATTGTCCTGTGTTTTGTGGTTGCAGAATGGGTGGATAACACATTCACCTTTCCATGGGGAATAAGACTAAGAAGGCCTGGCCAAAAAAAAAAAAAAAAAAAA
>NW_026068125.1:2176884-2193319 GCF_014885135.2 Alexandromys fortis
GTTTGGACATATGATGTCCATCACTTTTCTTGCCCCCCCCCACCCAGCTCTCTCTACTTGCTACTCTCCATTCCTATCTTCTTGTAGTTCATAACCTCTTTCACACTATCCAGGCCTCTAATATAAAATGATTTCTAAAAGTTTTCTCTGTCTTTCTTTCAACAAAAATTTTCCCTCCTCTTGAGTTAGGTTCAAACTTTCCATGAAGCTTTCTTATTTTTCAGAGCATTTGTTATTATCCAGAAATAGGTATCATTATACTTCTCCATGCCTGTCTCCTCCATAGCATGGAAGCTCAGTTGAAGCCAAGAGCTTGTGTCTTATGGACAAATGTCCCTATCTCCAGCACTGAGAATACAGTCTAAAAGGCTGGTTGGAATCCCAGGTGAAGATGGTGGTTTACATTTTGTCAACTGGTCAGTCAATCACTTGTTTTTTATCACTTGGCTCAGCTAACTTTAAAAAGATAGATGTAAATATAAATAAAAAATAAGATAAAAGAAAAATATGTAAGTAACTATGTTGTTAAAAAGAAATCTTTGCTAAAAGTCTGGATAGACTGATTTTTAAAAACTTTATGTTTTGTCAATTTTCATTTTATTAATGAAATTTTTTTGTTCTTGCTTGATTTTTTTTATTAAAAATTTCCACCTCCCAAAAACTACAAAGAAGATTGTGCTGAGACTGGAATGTGTGAAGCCCAACTGCAGATCTAAGAGGATGCTGGCAATTAAGAGATGTAAGCATTTTGAACTGGGAGGTAATAAGAAGAGAAAGGGCCAAGTGATCCAGTTCTAAGCTGATCTTATTATGAAGACAATAAAATCATGAGTGTTCACTCAAAAAAAAAAAAATTTCCACCTCCTCCCCACCTCCCATTTCCCTCCCCTCCCCCATCTTCCTTCCCCTCCCTCTCCAGTCCAAAGAGCAGTAAAGGTTCCCTGCCCTATGGGAAGTCCAAGGTCCTCCCCCCTCCATCCAGGTCTAGGAAGGTGAGCATCCAAACAGACTAGGCTCCCATAAAGCCAGTACACGCAGTAGGATCAAAACCCAGTGCCATTGTCCTTGGCTTCTCAGTCAGCCCTCATTGTCTGCCAGGTTCAGAGAGTCTGGTTTTATCCCATGCTTTTTCAGTCCCAGTCAAGCTGGCCTTGGGAAGCTCCAATTAGATCAGCCCCACCATCTCAGTGGGTGGGAGCACCCCTCGCAGTCCTGACTTCCTTACTAATGTTCTCCCACCTACTGCTCCTCATTTGGACCTTGGGAGTTCAGTCCAGTGCTCCAATGTGGGTCTCTGTCTCTATCTCCATCCATCACCAGATGAAGGTTCTATGGTGATATGCAAGATATTCATCAGTATGGCTATAGGATGGGGCATTTCAGGCTCTCTCTCCTCAGATGCCCAAGAAACTAACTGAGGACATCTCCATGGACATCCGGGAACCCCTCAAGGATCCAGCAATACCACTCTTGGGAATGTACCCAAGAGATGCCCTATCATACTACAAAAGCATTTGTTCAACTATGTTCATAGCAGCATTATTTGTAATAGCCAGAACCTGGAAACAACCTAGATGCCCTTCAATGGAAGAATGGATAAAGTGTGGAATATATACGTATTAGAGTACTACTCAGCGGTAAAAAACAATGACATCTTGAATTTTGCATGCAAATGGATGGAAATAGAAAACACTATCCTGAGTGAGGTAACCCAGACCCAAAGAGATGAATATGGTATTCACTCATAATTGGTTTCTGGCCATAAATAAAGGACATTGAGCCTATAATTCGTGATCCTAGAGGAGCTAAATAAGATGGTGAACCCAAAGAAAAATTTATAGTTATACTCCTGGATATTGGAAGGAGACAAGATTGCCAGACAAAAATTGGGAACTTGGGGGTGGGGATTGGATGGGGGTAAGGGGAGATGGGGAGAGAAAAGTGAGAAGTGGAGGATGGGGAGGGCTTGGGGGAATGGGATGGTTGGGATGGAGGAAGGATGGATATGGGAGCAGGGAAGTATATATCTTAATTAAGGGAGCCATTTTAGGGTTGGCAAGAGACTTAAAAACTTTTTTATATCAGGTTTGTGCTATCAGATTTTTATATGAAAAGAATCTTTTTTATTTTAATAAAAATCTTTAGTAAGAGATTATGTCAGCAAGCCTTAAACTTTATTTTGGATGACAATTATGTAGAGGACCTGGCTGGTAAGTAGGGAGTTTTCTTCTAAACCCTAATTTGTTAAGCCTCCAGATAGCATCCATGCAGTTTTCAGTTGAAATACCCTGAGAGACACCTGGCTGGGGTTCTCAGAATTCCTTTCAGAACTTGGAGAAAAATAGACAGACTCCTATATGATTCTCCATCAGCAGAGATAAGATTCAGTGTGCTGCTTGATCCTGAGTTCCAAGAGTAACTCATCAAGAAAGTTCTCTGTCTGGTACAGAGAAGACAGAAAGTGGGTGTAAACTGGAAGCCAAACCCTGATGTATCTTACTGTAGGAACAGATAGAAGACTCAGACAGAGTAGGCAGAGATTAGACCAAATAGTTTAGTGGCCCACAAGGATTATAAGGTGTCAAAAGAAGTTCAGGTTGAGTGCAGAGTCATTCACAAACACAACAAAGATTCTGCAGAAAACAGCCTTTTCAGCCTCAGTTCAAAGTATTGGGTAGCTGGGAGATGACTTGGTGAATAAAGTATTATCTGTGCAAGCAGAGAAAGGTCCTGCCTCAGGGAGTAGAGAGTAGAAAGAGTTGGAGGGAAACACCAATGTCAACCTCTGGTCCGTTTACCCTCACACTCAACATGTATGTGCCGATTCACATGTGTGGTTCCCCCACATGCTCACTAAATACACATACAAACACACACACACACACACACACACACACACACACACACGAAAAAGAATACATTTTTAGAAAATATGCTGGGTGGTGATGGTGCACGCCTTTAATCCCAGCATTTGGGAGGCAGAGTCAGGAGGATCTCTGTGAGTTCAAGGCCATCCTGGTTCTACAGAAGCTAGTTCCAGGACAGGCACCACAGTTACAGAGAAACCATGTCTTGGAAAAAAAAAAAAGAAAGAAAGAAAATATAGGTAGGGACAGACATCAGGATATCTGAAACAAGGTCTTCATTGTCATTTGCAATCAATTTAACTAGCTGACAACAAAGAGAAGTATATTTTACACTGTGCTTATCCATAGGTAGTATAGGACCCAGGCAAGATAAGTTTCATAGTAACAGACACACAACTCCCAACCATTATCATCTGTCAGTGTTAGACCTAGCCATGATAAGCTTAATGGAAGTCCAAGTCTGAGTAGTTTACCATGAGATAATACATAATTGCAGAAAGAACCACAAACTGAGATTACTCAGGTACCAACCAAGAACAGAGCATCCAAAGAAATTCCCAACATTTCAACAATTGTAGATAGGACCATCATCCAGCACATATTCATCAAGACCCCCCCCTAGACAAATGTAAGCCAATCAGGGGTCCTGAAACTTAGAAATCCCTCACCTCCACCTTTACTAATATAAAAACCCAACTCTAACTGAGCTCACAGCTCTCAGATTATTCCAATATATTAGACACATGGAGAGACTGAGTTTTAAACTTGTATGAAATAAAGGCTCTTTGATTTTACATATGGGACTCAGTCTTTTTGTTGGTTTTAGGGAGGACTTCACATATCTGGGCATAGCAGTAGTATAGAAACCTATTTTGATCAACAAGTTTTATATCCTTCAATATCCAGGCCACAAAAGTTCTTAAGAGTTTGCACTTGTAGCCAATGTAATTGTCTGCTTTAGGTGAGTATTCTATAATGGGATAGGGAGACTGTGAGTTGAGGGGTCGCTAGAGAAGGCAAGGGAATAAGCACAGTTTACTATATGATGTACAATTTCTATTTTTGAGAAAATGACACTATAGCATTATTAATACTGCTTATCACTCTCTAAGACCATAAATCCTAATGGAATCATTTAACATGCTTTTTGATTTTGATTTCTTATGACAGCAGAAAAAGTTCTAAATATCTCTTTTTGTCCCTTTGAAGTATAACAGTGACTTTGATAAAAGGTTATAATGATAATCACTGAAAGTTTATAGATGAGGAAGGTAAGGTCCTGAGGACTTGATTTTCCCTGTTAAGACACTTAACATTCCTACTAGGGGCCAATCTTCACACCTAGCTGTCATCCATAACTCAAGGCTAGCAGTTTTCCTACCACATGCATGTCTACATAGTACTATAAAGCTGGGGAGAGAAGCCCTGCCCTTCAGAGGGTTTCCCCATCCAGTTAACATATATCTGGCCTGCAGGTCAGAGGAGGGTGCACCCACTCTCAGAAAGTACTAGTTCGTAATGAAAGTGAATATTCTGGCTTGCTTGGCGAAATGCACGGAGAAGGCTACGGCCTACCCTGTAGTCCATGTCGTCTGGGCCAGTCTGCTTGCCTGGACAGTTTCTTCTTCCATTTCTATTATAGTTGCATACTGTGAACAGGGAATCACTTTAGGACACCAGCCAGGAAACCTCCATTAGTTACCAGACACTTTTCTGGATCTCACACTGCTCTCAGTCTCATGCTAAATACATTTTGACACCATTTGCTACCCCAAATCAGCCTTTCTTAGAAGGTATTATGCTGTGGGAACCTTTTCAGCCAATAGCCTTTACAATAGCAGCCCACTTTGGGCATCGTTTTATGTACTATAAATGCAGATGAAAAGTGTGTGTGGGTCTCCTGGCTGCTGGATTTGGTTTCAGTTCCCAGCACACACAGAGGACTGTGGATCACTACTCTTTCTGTGAATCTGTCCTCAGATAAATAAACTTTGTTTTACTCTACTCCCGGCTATTGTGGAACTCCTTTGCATATCAACAGTATCATATCATTCTGTCCTTCTTCATTATAATATTAAGCCATCTCACACCTAGCACCCACTCTCTCAAACACTACCATTCACATTGGGGCACCAAGTCTTCAAGAACCTTGTGTGAGCAAGAAGATATCAGAAACTGGGTCATCATTATAATTTACAGCCAATTTAACTTAAATTCCAATAATAGTTTAACCAAAATTTAAACTAGAATAACTTTACTCTTGGCAATGATTGAGACTCACAGCAAAGGGACTTGGGAAGTGGAAGGACTTTACAATTGGGTTAAAGGTGAGCCCATAGTTCTAGAGTGTCACATTTCACTTCTGTGTTAGTCTTGCCTCTTCCTCAAACTCAGGAAGTTGAGCAAGGAGGAAACCTGTTTCCTTCCTTTGCCTCCTTAAATGGATTTGATCTGACCCCAAAGAAACAGTGATAAAAAGAAAAGTTTCTGCTATAAAGAGGCCGGCAGCCCTGAGTGGAATGTGGGCTTTCTTTGTTCTTTATCAGGGTTTATTTTAATGGTTTATTTCATGGTCAAATACTTGCTATGATAATGTGATTCCTAAAAAACTCGGCAGGTCTTTTGTATCTAGTAAATGGCACAAAGAATATGTTCAGTCAGTGTCAGAGGCTATAAGTAGTGGAACTGAGTGAATGTCTGAAGAACAAAAGACCCTCATTATATCTAGATGAATGGTCATGGAGAAAATATGGGTCCTGGCCCCTTTTCAGACTTCAGATGGGGCTCTCTTAAGGCCTACTAAAGTGAGACACATACAATTCTAAGAATGGAGATTAGCGTGGGGACTGCAGAGTCAGGCTTTGCACGAGCTTATTGTCCTTTACAAATGATGTCTATAATTTTTTTTTGCTAAAGTCCTCAAAGTTCAGACATAATTATGCTTCAGGACTAAGCTAACTTGATGGCCACAACAATTAATACATGGTCAATTAAAAGCTATCTTTGCTCCATTTTTTTTTTCTTTTTGCTCCTGCTTCTTTATGTCCATGGGAGGGAGGATAGGGAAGAACTAGGCATTATGGTGAAAATTTTTCTTCAGTATCATTCCTGGAATCACCCAGTTTAATTTCCTTTGTAAACAATAGTTCTAATGTATCACCTAGAATATCCCCCATCCTGTTTCTTTCTCTGGAGCTGCAATAAGCAACCCTGTGTGACATTCCTGTAGTAGAGTTGCCAGGCAGCAGGAAGAGAGCTACAGCAGGGGATGGGAGAGCTGGAAGAAGAACGGAAGAGGAAAGCTAGAAAGAGGGGAGCAGGGCTGAGGTAGTCAGGGGCAGGGCTCCAGAAACTACTTATCTAGAATTCCATCTCCTTGTCATCTTTCATGTTTCCAGCACAATAAAATGAAGCTGAATGGGGAAATAGAAATGGAATAAACAGTGGGATGTTGTTATTAGATGGGTGTCTGTGATGTTCCTTATTTTGTTAAAGGGAGGTTTCATAGAGATTTTGCTTGTTCTTCCAAACTTTGCTACTTGATAAATACACTTTCATGTTTGATAAAAAAACATGAAATACATGTTTTCAGTGGATTGATTTTTCTCTAAAGCAGCAAAGATTAGCACTTAATATCTCCAAGATATTCCAATACTGTACCTGGGGAAGATTCAAGAGATACACAAACAACTGGAAAGGTTCTTCACCTTGCAGCTGTTAAGTGTGGATGAGAAAAGCACATCAAGTAGATCCATTTTGCCCCCTTTTTTGAATATACAGAACTGGGAGGAGGCTTTGTGGGGAAGGTGATTCCAGGAGTCAGTCTTCTCATTCTGCATTTTCTTTAGCATTCAAAATTAGGAGCCACTGTTAAATTTCTTTTGCTTCTCATCTCAGCTTTACAACAATCCTGCTCTAACCTAAAATGTTTGATCTGGCAAACTACAAAGGGATAAATGTAGATTGTATACAGTTCTTCCAGCCTAGTGCATCTTGTCTTATGCCAGTCTTCCATGCTTTCTGGGACTAGGTTGGACACTGTCCAATGGTGAAACACAATGATTTCTACTTAGATGTTTGATTATTCTTGTTAATAAAATAGAACAAGAGCAGAAGCTTTACTGAAAACAGTGCATTTATGGAGAACTTATTGTGTATATGTATTTATATTCTTAGGCACTGAAATTTATAGTTACTTTTCTCAAAAGTTGCAAACCAACCATCTGGAAGAGAAACATGGGACAAAACTTGCTAAGCATAAAGATGCTCAAAAACAACCCAACTTTGGATAATAGTTACTGTATTTTCATTTCACTCACTGCAGAGATGGAGGCCAAGGTGGAATTGGGAAGAACAGCTTTGGAAATACAATGTATAGCAGATGGTGATGCTCCTTGAACACCTTTGTTTTGTTTTTGTCTGTGTGGTGGACTGTTTCACTCAAACTCAGCTCAGTGAGGTCTCAATAAAGAAAAATGGTCACTTTCTGCACATCCTGGGCAGAAGATTAAGTGTCACACGGATGGCTTTCTTTTGCATATAGCACAGAGAGAGGTAAAAAGAAATGAGGTCAACATGTCTTAGTTCATTCTACCACAAAATTATGAGAGCCTCAGTCCAGTTCTCAGGACCCATCTATAAGAGACCAGTCTGTGATGTTATTGTTTATACACTCAGGCACTGAGAAAACACAGATGGAAACCTGAGGCTTGTTACTTAGCTAGCCTAGCTGAATTAGGAAGTCCTAGATAAAAGCAAGAGACCTTTCTCAAAAACAAAACAAAACAAAACAAAAAAACGCAACCCTCCCCCCCAAAAGAAGATGAAACAGGGCAGTGGTGGCACATACCTTTAATCACAGGAGGTATAAACAGGCAGATCTTTGTGAGTTTGAGGCTCACCTGGCCTATAGAGTAAGTTCTAGGACAGTCAGGGCTGAAAAAAAAAAAACAACAACAAAAACAAAACAAAAAAACCTGTTTGGGGGATAAAAGAAAAACAAAACAAAACAAAAAAAAACAAAGACAAAAACCAACTAAACAAAAAAATACTCCAAGGTGGAGAGCTGACAATTGCAGAACATCTGAGGGTGATCTCTTACACACACACACACACACACACACACACACACACACACACACACACGTACACCCCCCAGGCCCCCTACGCGCGCGCACACACACAAACACACCACTCAAAGAAGGAGTACAGAAAGGGGTTAATTAGATAAATGTGGCTAAGGAAACAGGCAACATTTGTCCACCAGAAACTAGGGTTAAAGGCAAGGGCAGTCTTTTTTGCTGTTCTCTGAAGGGTAACACTTTTTCTTAAGAATCTGCAAAATATTTACAGACACTTGACAAATCCCTAGGAGGCACAGCTAGAGTAGGGACATTAGAGCTCTCTGGACTATTCTGTGATTGGCCTTTTTGTCTTCTCACATGGCAGGGGGCACTAATCAGGGAGGCTGCTGGTTTGCCTGACAACACCAGTTAACTACAGTCTCCATAATGCTTCCCTGGAAACTGGAGATGAAATATCACAGTTTTCTTCTCATGTGAAATTGTACTTCTAATAAAAGCAAGGAAAAATACTCTTGAGTCTGTCTCATAATTGTGCTACAATGGAAATTTCCTGTAAAAACTGTAGTTATTAAGCAGTTTAGACTGAGTGTCTAATCTCTTGAAATTTGGTTTTTATTTTATCAAAAGTATAATGGAGTTACTGAATTTGGGAGTTTGTTCAAAGTCTCATCTGAGCCCAGTGTCTGTATACTAACCACTAACGTGTCCTAACAATAGAAGCCAGACCCATGTACAAGACTTGAGAGAGGTGAGTATTACTCAGTCCTGTAACCTTCTGGCCACCATCTCCTCCACTTGTTATAGGAGATGATACTTCATAGTAGAGGACACTTTGTGATGGAACTGACTTAAAGATGTGAATGCTTCACATTCATAGACTTTGCTTTAAGTATCTATGAAGGTTCCATAGGATGCTCATCACCATAGGAGTAGGGCTTGGAGAAGGCTGACCTGTGTATTTTAGTTTGGCAAGCCTCTGGGTGAGAAAAATATCATTTAGTGTATTTTTTTCTACATAGTGAGATAAAAAAAAAATATTATGGCAGACCATGAAGGAAGTAACATAAGGGAATATGTAGGAGCAGGCCACTTCTTTGTCCTGGCTGCCCGACTAGCTTCGTCCTGAAATAACCACACAGAAACTGTATTAATTAAATTACTGGTTGGCCCATTAGCTCTAACTTCTTATTGGATAACTCTTACATATTAATATAACCCATTTCTAATAATTTGTGTGTTGCTATGTGGCAGTGGCTTACAGGGTAAAATTCTCAGCATCTGTCACCAGAAGATCCATGGTGTCTCTCTGACTCTTTCCTTCTTCTAGCATTCAGTTCTGTCTTCTCTGCCTACCTAAGTTCTGTCCCATCAACAGGCCAAGGCAGTTTCTTTATTCATTAATCAAAAAAAAAGCAACACACAGAGGGGACTCCCATATCACCTCCCCCTTTCTGTTTAAATGAAAAGGAATGTTTTAATGTTAACATAGTAAAATTATATATAACAGGTATCAAGCAAGAATTACAGTTACAATATTTCTATTTACTTTATCTGTTATCATAACTAAAGAAAACTATATCTATATCTATCTATCTATTTATCTATCTATCATCTATCTATCTATCTATCTATCTATCTATCTATCTATCTATCTATTCTTCAACTCCATCAAAGACTCCAGAAGGATATAATATTACCTAAGCAAACAGGAAGAGCATTGTAAGCAACTTCCAAAAGAGACATCTTGCTGCCTGGACAGTCACCCAAAGTTTTGTATCATTGGGGCATCCATCTTCAGCCTATAGGCCCATAGTGTTTAGAAGACTTTTCCATGAAGCAGGAAATTTCAAAGACTGCCTGTATTGGCAGTTTGCCATTCACTTACTTCTGTATCCTGTAGAATGTCTCACAGACTTTTTAATGAAGCAGGAACCCCAAAGGACAGTCTCACCTTTAGGCAAGTTCAGCAGTCATCTCTCTGTGGATCCTGCACGTCTAGTTCCAACCAGCTCCACAAGGAGCCTCTTCAATGCCCATTTTCCTCTCAAAGTAATTGGTGCTGCCAGGAGCAGATGTGTCTCACTGTCATGAAAAGTCCTAAGTTCTTAAAACATTTAAAATGCCATATTCTGTAGTCTTTAAAAGATATGAAGAATGCCTATCCATCTGAAATATATCTATGCACATCTCGAAAATCTTACTAACATGGCTACAAGCTTGACTATTATAGATGATTATTTATTAACCTGTATTTCTTAATCATACATTACATTTTAAATAAACTATAAAATCATAATACCTTAATCAAGAACAGAAATATACATATAACAAAATTGTCCTTAAGTTGTATCAATAAACCAAGATCCATAGCAATGCAAATGTCTATAACATATTCTTCTTTAAATGTAAACAAATATCTATAAACAATATTTGGGAATATGGGTGTAGTTTTTTTTCCATACTGCTTCCTGCTGATTTGGGGCCCTATTAATCAGGTCTTTTATGGTGTATCCTGTGCTAGTTTCATCTCAGTTACCAGTTGGGCAAAGAAATTTTTGGGGGTGTTCATGGTGACCTTTCAGGAGGCCTTGGTCCATGAAACCATATTGGCCTGGAAGTAATCCACACTTTCTCATCTTCTGTGAAAACAAAAGAAGAACCTCTTTTCCCAAGCAACATGTCCTTAGACCCAAATTCTGAAGTCAAGATACCTTTACAATATACATGCTGGTTTAGCTTAGCAGCCCATACAATGAAATGTCTCTCTGTACTTAGCTCCTTCACAGTCAAAAAATTCAAAGAAAACACAATAATATACATAATCCAGACTCTCTGTGAATTTTCCATTTTTTATGTGGCTTATTTTTCTTTATTTCTCTTAATCTATAACTATCTGTACTTCTGTAATCTGTCTCTTTAAAGACTTTACCCTTTTATAAAAGCACTAACTTTATTTTATGACTCTCTATAATCTTTCTTCTCTCTCCCAAGCCTACGTATATTTATCCAACACTGTGATCCAAATAGAGTTCTTTCCATCTGAATTTGTCTTTATTGTATATCTGTAATTATTTTTTTGATCAGAAGCATTCCTTAAAATGCTAAGCAGCTTGGTCTCAGTGGCCCTGGGTGCAACTCTGCCTCTCACCTCTCTCAGGCTTTAAATATGGTGGAGGGAGTTCACCTCAGCACTAGGACTGCCAGGTGGGAGCCATCCTCACTATCTAAACTCTGGTTAGCACCATGCAGCATATAAAACCATTTTTTTCTGAATAAAAGCTAAATCTGCCATGCAGCATACTGCATGGCCTTGAAATATATATGTGTATGGTGGTGGGAATCTGCCATCCTCTCCTGCCTGTGCAAGCCTAGTAGACCTGATCCCACTGCCTTCCCAGGCAGGGAGCACCGATCCACAAGCATGATTTCAGCTACTTTCCTCCCAACCCCTAGTGGGCACACAAACACCCAGGCCTACAAATAGCACTGAAATGTTTCATAGCCGGAGTTTGCATTGGCAGCCAGGAAGCCACATTTTAAATCCTTGCTGCTTTTTTTTTTTCTGCTAAAGCTGAATCAGAAAAGTCTCTCTTAAAGGAGCTGCAGGATGCTGCCAGCAAGCAGCAGGAAGCTGTGTTTAACTCTGTATTTTTGTGCCTAGAATTACTTTTCAATCTCTCAGGTTTTAAGAGAATTTAGCTAGCACACATTGGAGTGCCAATCTGTAGTAGCAGGACACTGGTTTGTCCTGGCCACCTGGCTAGTTTAGCCCCCAAATAATTACACAGTAAAAGCATCTATTACTAAAACAAAGGTCTGGTCTAGTGGAAATTATGACTGACTTGTATTTGTTTGTTTAAGTCAGTTGGTATAAATGTGCAGGTTTCATTTTTCTGGTACTGATGAGGATGCCTAACAGCCCAACCTCTTTCCTAACAAGTGTGGGAAGCACTTATAACATAAGGATTATATCTGACACAGCCTTCCATGAAAGGTCTAGGTTGTTGAAAAGGTGTTAAAACAATGTATTGTGGAGTTGTGATTTTTTTATGTGCAGTATAAATAAGAAAAGAATTTTGATCCAAACCTTTCTTGTACAGAAGCCAGACATAATTTTCAAGCCAGATTAAAAAAAAATCTGTACCTTCCTTTGAAAAATGAAATCCAATCTCAACTGCTAAGAAAGGTGGAGTAGCAGAAAAAGTAGATTCCTCTGAGGGGATACACACTTTCTCCATCTTGGGAGCATTGCCATTTTTCAAGGCTGGTGCATTTTTTCATAGATTGCAGTAGTGATCTTCAAGTCAATAAATGGATGTGGTAAGAAGCCAGTTCATTCACACCTCATTCTTTTCTTAGAAATAGCAGATATCCTCTGTGAGACCAACACACAGCAATGGCAGGCAGAGAAGACAGATGTACCATGTGAAGAGGAATGGATTTCAAAATGAACTCAAATAAAGCATAGCTTCCAAAAACTTCTTAAGTTATTCATGTCACAGCACTAGAAAAGCAGTGACTTCTCTGTCTTTCATTCTCAAAAGTTTTGCTATTGTTTCTAAAAATACCTGTACAAGACACACTCAGGGAATCCAGTCTAACTCACAAAGGAGTTTCAATGTCATTTAGAAAGATTTAGAGAGGATTCTAATCGGCCAAATTTTGAAATTGTTGGAGGAAATTAGTCATGATGGAAGGAAAGCAGATGAGATTTCCATGGCTTTTCCTTTAATCCAAATCAGCTCCTACAGCATTGGCAAAGAAGGGTGAGAAAGTAGCCATCCTGAGCATTATTAAATTTTATTAAATTCTTGCCCTGTGCTAATTAAATTTTTTACCTAAATTTTTAATATCCTAAGAGGTGGATATTAGTATACCTCTTAACAACAAAGGATGAACCCAGTGCCAATTTCTGGAGACTACCATGATTCTTCTCTTTGGAAGAATGACAATACATCTTACCCATTAGGAGAGCCCAGTGGCTGATAATGCACTATACATAGTCTCCCCCATATTATTCTCCAAACAAACCCATTAGAATGTATTTTGTCTACAGATGCTTTTGAGAAAAAGGAGAGCATTGATTGTTAGGCAGTGGTAGTACATGCCTTTAATTCCAGTACCTAGGAAGCAGAGTCAGGTAGATCCCTGTGAGTTCAAGACCAGCCTGATTTACAAGAGCTAATTCCAGGACAGGCACTAGCGCTACACAGAAAAACTCGTCCCAAAAATAACTTTAAAAAATGTGCATTTATCAGGATTTGACAGGAATCCTTAGGAAATGTTTACAACATAATTTACAATGATAGTTTTAGGGACACATACTATAAACGTAAGAATTACTATTGAGAGAAAAGGAAGGAAATCAGGGGCACTGAGTTAGGTCATGACCTTAAAACATGCTATTTTAAAACAGAAAAATTAAAACAAAACTAAGAAAAACATATAGTTATCCTCCTGGATATTGGAAGGAGACAAGTGCCAGGCAAAAATTGGAAACTTGGGGGTGGGGATGGGGTGAGGGTAAGGGGAGATGGGGAGAAAAAAGTGAGAAGGGGGAATGGGGAGAGCTTGGGGGAATGGGACAGTTGGGGTGGAGGAAGGGTGGATATGAGAGCAGGGAAGTATATATCTTAATTAAGGGAGCCATTTTAGGATTGGCAAGAGACTTGACTCTAGAGGTGTCCCCAGGTGCCCATGGAGATATCCCCAGCTAGACCCTTGGACAGCTGAGGAGAGGGAGCCTGAAATGGCCTGATCCTATAGCAATACTGATGAATATCTTGCATATCACCATAGAACCTTCATCTGGCGATGGATGGAGATATAGACAGAAACCCACAGTGGAGCACTGGACTGAGCTCCCAAGGTCCAAATGAGGAGCAGAAGGAGGGAGAACATGAGCAAGGAAGTTAGGACCACAAGGGGTGCACCCACCCAGTGAGCAGGTGGGGCTGATCTAATGAGAGCTCACCTAAGGAAGCTGGACTGGGATTGATGGAGCATATGATCAAACCAGACTCTCTGAACGTGTCAGACAAGGAGGGCTGACTGAGAAGCCAAGGAAAATGGCACTAGGTTTTGATCCTACTGCATGTACTGGCATTGTGGGAGCCTAGTCTGTTTGGATGCTCACCTTCCTAGACCTGGATGGAGGGGGGAGGACCTTGGACTTCCCATAGGGCAGGGAACCCTGACTGCTCTTCGGACTGGAGAGGGATAGGTAGGGGGTGGAGGAGGAGGACAAAAATGAGAGGAGGGGAAGAGGTCGAAATTTTTAAGTACAAATAAATAAATAAATAAAAAGTAAGCCTCCATATTTCAAAGTTATATATGGATTATACATTTCCTGAACACTATGCATGTTTTAAAAAATATAATTCACCCAGAAAAACAATGAGTAGAGTTTAGCACACTTAAGTTGGATAAATCAATCTACATTTCAATTAACTATACAACAAACTAAGAAAATTACTTAGGTGTTTAGTTTTTGACTTGGAATGAAAATGAGTAGACCTAATCTAACCTTGCTCTCAAGAAAGATCAAAAAGTATTTCATCTGAGTTTCTTGGTATTATACTTGGTATTATTCTACTTTCCCAGGTATTATACAAAAATATACTTTAACATGTATCACCATTTATGAGAACTATGATGGCTAATACTGTCATCTTAGCCGGATCTAAAAATCACATAGGACACAAACTCCTGGGCATATTTGTGGGGGAGTTTCTAGATTCGGTTGAGATTAGAAAACCTACCCTAATTGTGGATGACACTATCCCAAAACATTTAATTGGGGTGTTTTTCATTTTCAGAGGTTTATTCCACTATCTTCATGGTGGAACATGGTAGGATGCAGGCAAATGGTGCTGGAGACTGAGATAAAAGTCCACATTTTGACTTGCAGACAACAGAAAGTAGTCTGAAACACCAGGTGTGGCTTGAGCATATATGAGACCTTAAAACCCACCTCCACAGTGACATACTTCCTCCAACAAGGCCACACCTACTCCAACAAAATCACACCTACTATTGCTGCTCCTTTTGGGGCCCATTTTCTTTCAAACCACAATGTTAATATAGAAGTAGAAAGGCAGCTGAGCCAAAGAAACTAGGGTCAGCAGGGAAAGCAGGAATTTATGGAAAATCGTGAACAAAAGTACTACACTATTCAACAAGACAGAGACGTTGAAAAAGAAGAATTGTATTAAGTAAAAAGGGAAGAGATGGATGTTGAAATCTTCTAATATTTATCCATTAGCTGGAATAACCTCTGAAGAAAATCAGTTTTTTTGCAAAGAACTGTCATCTTAGAAGTATTCTATTTTGTTTGTTTCCTAACACTAACTACATTTCAGAAAGCTAGGTTACAAAAGTAGAGAACAAGATAGAAGATAAATTCAAACTTTAGTATAACACAATTTGTCAAAAGAGTATATTTGACTTACATTGAAAAATTGTATTTAAAATGTATTGTTACAGTAGTTTCTGGAGAGATGACTCAATTGGGAAAATTGAGCTGTATAAGCATGAAGGCCTGAATTCAACCCCTTGGGCACATATAAATACAACTGTAGTATCATGAGTTTGTAGTCTCCACCCTGGTGAGGCAGAAACAGGAGGATTCCTGGGGTTCAATGAAGCTAATCAAAATACTGAGCTCCAGAGAGCACCGGCGGCGCAGGCCCAGGCAGGGCGGCAGAGCACCAGCATAGGCCCAGGTGGGGCAACAGAGCACCAGCACAGGCCCAGGCAGGGCAACAGAGCACCAGCATAGGCCCAGGCGGGACAACAGAGCACCAGGGTAGCGCAGGCCCAGGTGGGGCAGCAGAGCACAGGTGGCGCAGGCCCAGGTGGGGCAGCAGAGCACCAGCTGACCAGGCCCAGGTGGGCCGCAGAGCAACTGCGCAGGCTCAGGTGGGGCAGCAGAGCACCTGCATAGGCCCAGGTGGGGCAACAGAGCACCAGGGCAGGCCCAGGCAGGGCAGCAGAGCACCAGGGCAGCGCAGGATCAGGAAGCACCAGAGAGCATCAGGTAGGTGCAGGAGGTGGCAGACAGCAGGGACCTGCGCACAACACCGAGAGCAGATCGCCCCACTACAATTAAAGCAAAGAGGTAGGCTTTTGGTTGGTGAGATCCCTAGCAAGGAAGGAGCCGGGTCCTGTTCCTGAAGAGCCTTCTGAGGGGCTAGAGGGAACTGGGCCCCAGCAGGAGCCAGGAAACAGAGCGACAGCATTTTGTAGGAGGAGCCCTGGCCAACAGGGAAACCTAACCCGGTTCTAAAAGACCCAGTAGATAGCTTCGATAGGAGGAAATGGGCAGGCGCCAAGGCAAGATTTCACCCAACAATCCGAAAAACAACATGAAAACACCAGAACCCAATGATCTTACAACAAAAGGAATTAAACACCCTAACACAGAAGAAGTGGAAAAAATTGACTTTATGAAAGCAATAGAGTCCCTTAAACAACATGTAAAAA
>NW_026068125.1:2195370-2220508 GCF_014885135.2 Alexandromys fortis
CAGGAGGAGTAGAAGACTGGAAATAATCAAACTGAGGGCAGAAATCAACAAAATAGAAACACAGAAAACAGTCCAAAAAATCAATGAAACAAAAAGTTGGTTCTTGGAGAAAATCAACAAGATCAACAAATCCCTATCCAAACTAATTAAACAACAGAGAGAGAACACGCAAATAAATAAGATCAGATATGAAAAGGGGGGCACCCACACACTGAGAAAATGGGGATGTCCTATCGGGAACTCACCAAGACCAGCTGGCCTCGGTCTGAAAAAGCCTGGGTTAAAATTGGTCTTGCTGAACATAGCGGACAATGAGGACTACTGGGACCCCAAGAACAATGGCAATGGGTTTTTGATCCTACTGCACCTATTGGTTTTGTGGGAGCCTAGGCAGTTTGGATGCTCACCTTACTAGACCTGGAGGTGGGTGGTCCTTGGACTTCCCACAGGGCAGGGAACCCTGATTGCTCTTTGGGCTGACGAGGGAGTGGAACTTGATTGGAGGAGGGGGAGGGAAAAGGGAGGCGGTGGTCGGGAAGAGACAGAAATCTTTAATTAATTAAAAAAAAATACTGAGCTCCAGGACAAATGAGAAACCCAGTCTCAAAATATAAGCTGGAGAGTAGGAGACTTAACATCCACAATTAACATCCACATAGCTTCACATTTGTACACACAGGTGGACACATATACACAAAATATTATTATACTAAAATTACAACTTCCAAAACAGTACCTGGGCAAATATATATTAAAAATATAAAAGTTTATTCATGTTTGAAAAAAGTCTTGAAGAATTATAGACACTTATACCCACTATGTGATTCCTTAGAATCAGATATTGGGACGGGGAAGTTGTTTTAAATGATTTACACATTTAATACACACCTTCATGCACACATACACAACACAGGGTTACAATAATTATATGCAATAAAAATATATTCATACACCACCATGTATCATTTAAAGTAAATTTTGAAGAAGAAGGAATGAGAAAATAAAGGTGAGGAGAAGGACATGATGTATAAAATCAGGCAACATTGGGATTTGTTCTGACCTGCAATTGTTAGCTCTGTGTATTTGAATAAGCTAATTAACTTTTCTCACCAAAGTTTTCTCATTTACAGAGAAAAGATAAAAATAGGTATCACACAATGTTTTCACAAGGAATAAACATGCATATAAAGCACCTGGCATATATTCAGAATGTAATAACTTGTCATCATTAAAGAAACAGGATAGAGCATCCCCATTGTCTCAGTGTGTGGGTGCACCCCTCGCAGTCCTGAGTTCCTTGCTCGTGCTCTCTCTCCTTCTGCTCCTGATTTGGACCTTGAGATTTCAGTCCGGTGCTCCAATGTGGGTCTCTGTCTCTGTCTCCCTTCATCGCCTGATGAAGGTTAATATTCAGGAGGATGCCTATATGTTTTTCTTTGGGTTCTCCTTCTTATTTAGCTTCTCCAAGAACCCGAATTATATGCTCAATGTAGCGTTGCGGACAGTGAGGACTACTGAGACCTCAGGAACGGTGGCAATGGGTTTTTGATCCTACTGCACCTGTTGGTTTTGTGGGAGCCTAGGCAGTTTGGATGCTCACCTTGCTGGACCTGGATGGAGGTGGGTGGTCCTCGGACTTCCCACAGGGCAGGGAACCCTGATTGCTCTTTGGATGGACAAGGGAGGAAGACTTGATTGGGGGAGGGGGAGGGAGAGGGGAGGCAGCTGGGGGGAAGAGACAGAAATCTTTAATAAATAAATAAAAAGAAACAGGATAGATAATATAACCTAGGTTTTATTTTGTGTATCACTGAAATGCTTTCTTTTTAGAATTCTTTACTATCTGTTACAAGCTCCTCTCCTTCTTTGATTCTCCCCCATTTAAATAGGAAATTAGACATTAGAGAAGAGAAAAAAAGTCAAAAGGAAAACCTGATGAAATGGGTGTCCTTTTCTTGCAAATGCAACACTTTATTTAATAGCTCTGTGTGTATCTTGAGTACCACAGAGAACAAAAGGAATTAAAATAGTATTTTCTATTAAGAAATCGGGAGTTCAATAGTTCAGTAGCTGGACGGAGTCATAACAGAAATCAGGCAGATATTTGGTAGCCTAGAATGTTTCCTAGATGCAGATTCCAAGATCCCAATGGGCAATTCCATTCCTCTTCTTTCTTTCGGTTCCTCCCTCCATTATCTCTTGGAGATGACCTTGGTATGAAAGAGAAAGTTGTTGAGCACAAAAAAATCTCTTTTGTCTCTGGGACAGTCTTGAAGGTAAAATATTAGCAGTTTTGTGTGTAGCAATCAGTGGGTGGGACTTATCTCCTGAAAATAGGTGCCTTGTGACTAAGAAGAAAGTAATAAAAAGAAAAAAAAATGATTGAACTTTTTAAGAATTGTCTTTGAGTATTTTAAATCAACAGATTCAGGTGGCTGAGGTTCCCTGCTCATGAAGAAAAAATGGCGAGGGGGATTTGTAATGCTGAGCCTCATTGAAATGCTGCTTACTGTTGAATTAAGACTACATAGTATCTTTCACATTTCTTGTTATTTCTAAATAGAAATTTGTTCAGGGACATTTTAATATAGAAGTAAGGATCAACGTACACAGTTTTCTCTGGGCATATATCCTTGCTCTATGAAGCCCATTCTATACAAGCAGGACATGCCTTGGCTTTTGAGTCCTCCTGACTTTTTTTGGTTTGGATTCCTTGAATAGTGGACAGTTTGTTAAACTGTGTAAACTACTCTTTTCTTAAATGTTTAAAGTGTCAATCAATCTAGAGTGAATACTGTTTTTTTCATCTGTTTTCTTTTCGTGTCTTTCTCTTCTGAGCTCAACAATCACCTGTTTCCCAAGGACTACTAATTTCAACTGCAAATAATTCTCTGAGCTTGCCAAATTATCGGGTATATCTTCCAGACAAAAGGAAGGGTTAAAAAAAAGCAGGAAAACCACTTTTTTATGCCAAAGTGTGGCTGATATTAAACTATTTAAAATTAAATAAATAAATTTAAAATATAGTTTTTTTTAAATAGGGGAAGCTTCTTCTTTTTAAATCTCATTAAAAAGCATTTGTATCAAAACATACTATGGAGGATCAAAAGACACAGTTCAGCAGCTAAGAGTGTTTGGTATACACTTGTGAGGCTTTTCCATAGGAACATCATAGACTCAAATTGGTAATGAATGAAGTAGAGCTCACAAGATGGCTCAAAAGGTGAAAGTACTTGTGGGGTAAACCCGAAAACCAAGCTCTATCTCCAGAAGCCAAATGGTATAAAGAGAGAACTAACTGAAAAGTTCTCCTCTGACCTTCTCTGGTGTGTCATGGCACATCTATGAAGCTCCCTGCCCATGTTAATAATAAATAAATTTTTTTTAAAAGTGAAATTCACCAAAGTAGCACACCTGTAAAACCTTGACCCACGCATTGGCTTTGAGAGCAATAAATCCTCCATCTTCTTTCGCCGCCAACCAAGAAAGCCATAAGACTAAGACTATAAAGTGAATGCTTGAAATAAAAAAATCTATATCTAAAAGCTTTGTCAAACCCAACTCTGAAACTGAATTATTAAATAAATTATTGGGCTGGTAAATAAATAGCCTCAGAAATTTTGAAAGAACAATTGTAAACTCCCAAAAGAAATTCACTCAGTCATAAAATAGTCATCCAGCTAAGATGTTGCTTTAGATTAATGCATCTCTGAATCTTCTCTGCTTTCAAAAGATTCACAAATTAGTCACAAGGAAGTGTGAGTCAATGGGATGTATAAAGCACAGAACAGCTTGTGAGAATCACCTTCTGAACTAAATCAAAAACAGAATTAATAGAGCTGTGGGTAACTTTCTACCTTGAATACATACATACCTACATATGCATGTATGTGATAGAGAAAGTTGAAAATAGACTGTTGCTGTTGGCTGAATATTTTCCATTCTCCCATGCTATGCATATAACAGGACTGTGTTTCATGCCCTATGCAGTTGGGTAAATCTAAGCTTAGATTACACCAATGAGTTCTCTTTAGACCAGCATTATTTGGGAACTAGACCATTGTGATAGCTATTCTTGGTTGTCAACTTGAATAATTCCGGAATTAACTAAAACCTTAAAATGGAAGGCACACTTTTGAGGAATTTTTGCTTAATTTGAAGTAGAATGAATCACTTATTTTTTAATTGAAAATAGATTATTCTCTCATACAATACATCATTACCAGTTTCCCCTCTACATCTCCCAGCTCCTGGACAACAACCCTCTCCTACAGAACCACTCCTGCTTCATCTGCCTTTAGAAAACAGCAGGTTCACAAGGGACAACAAAACAAAATATAATAAGACACGGATGGAAAAGGAAACCTAACAATAAGAAAAGGGTCTCAATGGCAGAAAAATGACACTGTGAGACTACCACAGTGAGGAGTTCCACAAAACCGCCAAGAAAATAGCCCCAACATACACACACAGAGCTTGTTAAAGACCCCTGCAGGCTCCCAGCAAACTACCTGAGTCTCTGAGTCCTTATATGCCCTACTTAGTTCATTCAATGGGCCATGTTCTGCTGGTGTCCTCCATTCCCTCTGACTCTTACAACCATCTCAGTCCCTACTCCAAAGGACTCCCTGAGCTCCGAGGCGAGGTACCTAATGAGAACCTCCAAATTAGACTCTTTCTCCACAAAATATCTAGTTCTGGGACCCTAATTCTACTCCCATATGGTTCCAAAATAAGGCTCTCTAATGATAACTGAAAAAGGTACCCATCTAAGAGTGTAGCAGAATATTGTTAGGAATCACTTCATTTCAATTTTTTTAGACCATTCATGTCTGACTGTACCTTAAGTCTCTGAGTTATCCAGTGTCCCGTTGCTGACCATGACATGGGCTCCCTTTCATGGAGTGCGCTTCAAGTTAAATCTGACATTACATGGCCTCTCCCAGAAACTGTGCACTACCATTGTTTTAGCACATCTTGCAGCAGTACAAATAGTAGGTCAAGGATTTTGAGATTGGTTTGGTGTCCAGTTTTCTCTTTCTGGAACCTGCAAAGTACCTGCCTATGTCAGAGACCAGAACGTAGTGGTGAAGGCTACATGCAGGCACCTGCTTGACCTCTCCACATACATTAAACAATGTGAATGTTGTCCTCAGCAATGGGACCCCGCTGTTCATAGATCAACCCTCTGTCCTAGTATCAACCTGGCTTGTTTGAGGATCCCTACAGGACCCTCTCAGAAAACAGCTCAAACAAATACAACCCAGGACATGGAATCCTGCCTATCGCAATGACCAGTTAAGACCTTATATCCCCATTACTAGGAGTCCTTTAATAAAATCACCCTTGTAGATTCCAGGAAGTTTCCACACACCTACAATGTGTTCAAATTACAATCCTTTCTCCTTCTATTCCATTTCAACCCAAATCTAGTTTCTCCAACTCCCACTCCACCCATCCTAACTCTTCCCAGAGCCTTACTCTTTACCTGTCCTCCATGGATCTATGGATTGTAGCTTGGTTAATGTTACTTAATAGTTAATATCTATTTATAAATTAATACATATAGACATATGCATACTATCTCTTTCCTTCTGGTTGTGGGTGTTACATTACTCATGATTTTTTTCCTTATTCTATCAATTTGACTGCAATTTCATGATATTATTTTTAACAGCTAAGTAATATTCCATTGTGTAAATGTATCACAATTTCTTTATCCATTCTTCTGTTGAGGGACATTTAAGTTGTTCCCCGTATCTGGATATTATAAACAAAGCCATGTAGGAACATAGTTCAACAAGTGTTATTGTGGTAGGATGGAGTGTCTTTTGGGTATATGCCCAAGAGTTGGTACAGCTGAATCTTGAGGTAAACAATTTCCAATTTTCGGAGAAACCACCATATTAATATCCATAGTGACTAGACAAGTTTGCACTCCCAACAGCAGTGGAGGAGTGCTTCCATTGCTTCACAATCTCGTCTGCATGAACTGTCATGTGGATAATTGATCTTTGCCATTCTAACAAAGGTAAAATGAATCTCAAAGTAGTTTTGATTTGCATTTACCTGATGGCTAAGGATGTTGAACATTTCTTTGTTTCTCAGCCATTAGAGAGTTCTCTATTGATAATTCTCTGTCAATATTTGGAACAAGATTTTTTTTTATTATTTATTTATTTATTTATTAAAGATTTCTGTCTCTTCCCCACCGCTGCCTCCCCTTTCCCTCCCCCTCCCCCAATCAAGTCTCCCTCCCTCGTCAGCCCAAAGAGCAATCAGGGTTCCCTGCCCTGTGGGAAGTCCAAGGGCCACCCACCTCCATCCAGGTCTAGTAAGGTGAGCATCCACGAAACTGCCTAGGCTCCCACGAAACCAATAGGTACAGTAGGATCAAAAACCCATTGCCATTGTTCTTGAGGTCTCAGTAATCCTCATTGTCCACTATGTTCAGCGAGACCGGTTTTAACCCGGGCTTTTTTCAGACCTAGATTTTTAACTGGGTTTTTTATTTTGTTGCTGTTGTTGTTACTTAGCTTCTTGAATATATATACATACATACATATGTAGGATCTTAACCTTCAATTGGATGTGAAGTTGGTAAAAATAATTTCTTATTCTGTAGGATGTCATTTTGTGCTATTGACAGTCTCTTTTGCCTTAGAGATTTTCAGTTCCATGAGATCCCATTTATTAACTGTTCATCTTAGTGCATGCGCTATCAGTGTTCTGTTCAGAATGTCTACTTCTCTACCGATACGTCCAAGAGTATTCCTCTCTTTCTCTTCTATCAGGTTCAACGTATCTGATTTGATGCTGAGTGTTTGAACTACTTGGACTTGAGTATTGTGCAGGGTGATAGATATGTATCTATTTACATTTTTTCTGTGTGCAGAGATAGAAAATAACTCAGGAAAGGCAAGAGAATACTTTAAGGTACAATACCAGAAACTAATGTGGAAGATAAGACAGGGAACTGGGATTGACTTGAAAACAGCTGGTAGTTGCTGGTAAAGAGAAAAAACAATGTAGAATATTAATCAAAACATTAATCATAATGATTTCATTAGCTGGAATTCTCTAAGAAACAGTATAGAATTATATCATGTACATATAACATATTTAATATAGTTAAAATGTATATTTCTATTTATATTTAAAGTAAAACTTATTGTAAGTAATTGTTTCTCATGATTATGGAAGCTGGTAGTCTGTACTATACAGACCCAAGAAAGTCAATGATATAATTTATAGTCAAATTTGGAACATTAAGAACCTGCAGAGCTAATTGCTGAGAGCATGCATCCCAGGCCCTGGGTGCATGTACAGGACCAGTTAAGTCCAATTTAGGCAGACATACAGGGATATATTTCTGCTTTCCTCACCCTTTGGTTGCCCTTACACTTCAATGAATGAAATGATGCTCTGCCATATGGAGGAGGATCATCGCTTTACTGAGTCTGATAATTCAAATGCCAACTTCTGCAATCACATGACCTCACACATGCATCCAGAAATAATACCATCTAGGTCTTTGGGCATCCCATCCCAGTCAAGCTGGCACATCAACTTCACCACTGCAAAAATACAATGAACATAAAATTTTCAGACACACATAAAAACACACTCACACACACATAAACACACACACACAAATTTCAAATGGAAGAAGTTCATATATAAATAGAAAACATTAAACATAAAATGCAACAATACAGCTTGCTAGTCATATATTAGGAATCAAGGCGAATCAGTTATAAAACTGATATTGGGTAAAACTTCACTGAGGAAGACATTAATAGCAAATTCATAACATTTACAGCAACTTAAAAAATTAAAAACAGAATAAATATATTATAATGCTTTTTAGGTAAGTTAATTGAGGTGGTTTGAATGAGAAATGACCCCATAGGCTCATGTACTTGACATTTGGTCTTCAGGTAGTGGGGGTTTAGTGAAGTTATAAGACTTTTGGGATGTCCAGACTTCCCAGAGCAAGTATGCCACAAAGGATGAACTTTCATGGATTATAGCCTCACCACCTTTCCTTCTCTCTCTCTCTCTCTCTCTCTCTCTCTCTCTCTCTCTCTCTCTCTCTCTCTCTCTCTCTCTGACTATGAAGTCTGATCGAAGCCAAAATGAACCCTTTCTCCTTTAAATCGCTTATGGCCATGGTATTTTCTTACAGCAACAGAAAATCAACAGCAAATAGAATGATGCAGCCAATAAGATTAAATTGCTATTTCAAATAGTAAGAAAAATGAGATAAAATATCTACTACGGAATGTTTTTTTTTTTAAAAAAAGAAACTTTGAAATTTATTTCCATAGAAACTCCTCATTTATAAATTTGTGTTTTAAATAAATAACAATAATAACTTGTTTTTCCATGGCTGTAGAGTTGGAGATAATTGTCATAAAATATGATAATAATAACTACAGTAATGGTTTAAGTTGATACATAAAGATGGACTTTCATAAAATCAGTATCTTTATTTTTTACAAATTTGATGGTTTATTTCAGGCAGACTTTATGCCTACATATTCATGTTTAATCCACAGTATAAATTCCAGGTTCATACAAATTATTTTCGTCTCATCCCTGTAGGAGAGTTACTCTGCCAGGACTATCATGATATATTTTTAATTAGACAAATATAGATTTTATTATGAATTAATCACTGTTAAAACTAACTTATATGGAGTATTTAATCACTTTTGTAGCATTGCTGCTGCTAAGTCATGATAATTAATACAATCTATGACCACTTTTCATTGTAGGGTGATGTCATTTCTCAATTTTTGGTTGAAGCCATATTTCACCACTGTCCAAAGTCTAAAATTTCTACTTGATACAACTTGGAGTCCCAAAGGCATGAAAAGTCAAATGAACAGAAGCATTTTTGGGTTTTTGGACACTAAAGTAGCGTGATTTAGTTAGGCTTTTAGTTGAAGTCATATTGTCAGCATTAAAATTCATGTTATTATAGCTACAACTGACAATATTTAATGGGTACTGAGCACATAAATTGAGCAGAGAGAAAAAGGATAAGGTCTTTTAAGGTCTACACCATAGATTGCAGCCAGTAGATACTATAAATAAAAATTGTCTGCTTCCAAAGCAATTTGAAATATCCCTTGTGTTCCAGACAATTTCTGACACATAATCAAAAGTTTCCTAAAAATTGTGAAAAAGAAATCCCACGACTGAAGGAAACTTACTGAGTTATAAATATTTTACAGAAATGTGATTTATTTAAAAAAATCTTCATTTGTTTGCCTATAAAAGCCTAGATTGATTTCGTAATGAAAAATAAATTTGGCTAAACAAAAGGAATTCAGATTTTAGAAAAAAATACAGTTAACACCAACCTAATTTCACATAATTGTGTGTGTTTATCGTATGGGAATGAGATCTAGGGTCTCCTGTATATTGGTAGTAACCCAATGACAATAACAATTAAGCTGCTTCTCCAACCCTATTATTTTATATATAATTATATATAATATGTAATTATATATGATATATTATAATTATATATAAAATTATATTACATAAATGTTTCTTCAAAACAGTAACAAGAGAATTATAAATATGTCTTAAGCAGTAGACTTCTTGAATAAAGCAAGAAAAAGAATTGTATTTCACATCTGCACCTTTTCATAAAGGAAAGTGCACACAGGGCAGGCACAATGACACTCAGCTTTAGATACTCATTTCTGAGTATATTTAGTTTAATATTCAAGGTTGCAAGTTTTTAACACACACATACACAGAGAGAAACACCTTGTCATTCTATACACTAAAGTAATTTTTTCATAGTAGTGTTTTTTTATAGTTTTCATTGCAGTATGCATTTTGCTGTATACTAATTTTTATAGACAGGTCAACTTTATACACAAAGTATTTTGTTAAGATCACCATTTCTTTGGATCTTATTTTACAAAATATTTGTTATTCATTGTATCAGAGTATTGGTGAGTAAAATCATGTATGTGAAATCTTTTATTAAATTATGTGATAAAAGGCTGATTCTTTCAGTCATGCTACACAAATATGCTTTCATGTGTCTCTGCCTCCTGCAGTTATCTTCAGGAATGTAGTCTTTACTGTTAATACATGAAGAAAGACCCTTTTAGGGTACAATTGAGGTGGGGAGTCTACTGTTTTCAAAACTGTTTAATGGATTTCCAATATTCTTATGTTTTATGTTTATTTATTTCATTTTATATTATTGTTTTGACTACATGTATATAGGTATACCACATTGTAACTGCTGCCCAAGGATCACCTCTTCTGGAATTGGGTCCACTGAAATTATAGTTACAGATAGTTGTGAGCCATTGAATGGGTGCTGAGAATCAAACCCAGGTCTTCTGAAAGAGCAACAAATGTTTATAACTGTTGAGGCATTTTTTTTTTTTCACTTAAAACTGTTTTAAAAAGAACCAACCAAGGTCTCAGAATTAATGTCTGACATTCTTTCCAGTGATCTCGAGTAACTTTCATATTATAGCAATGAAGTTTAGGCCTAGAAGCATTTATGGCATTTTTTTTTTTTCTGAACTTGTAATGATCTTCAATTGCGCATGCTCAGAAGTGTGCATCCATGGACTGCCTGTCTTACATGAGCAGGTGCAGCTCCTCCGGTTCACTGCTTCTGATGGCTCTATTAGAGATGGCCTGTGCTGCAAATACCTCCAGTGCTCTCTGGCCACAGCACCTGTCTGTTCTGTTTTTATTTTCTCGTCAAACTCTTTGACTTGATACTCATTGCAGGAAAATCTACTACAATTAGGTACCCATTGACTTCTTCCCGTCTGGATATAGAAAACTCCTTCCAGATTTGCTGTCTTTTTCTGTGATCTTAATGAATTATGAGCATATGCACTTACAGGGCCCCTCCCCCACATGTCTTCAGCTCTGATAATCACCTTTTCCCATTGCCTCTGGGCCTGAGATCTCATTTATTTGAAAGCTGTTCTTGGAAAGTTTTCTCCCCACTCCACATTAATGTGTCATTAATAAACCATAAGTCATTCAGACAGACAGCCTACAGACAGCCTATTATGCTACCCCAACATAGGGAAAAATCATTTGCTTTACTGTCAATATAAAACCTTTTATCTTTTTTGACAGTTTTATTTAGAAAGAGTCAGCTTTATTTTAATTTGAATCTAATGATAGCTTTTAGAAAAATGACGTGAGTAAGTAGGTGTTTGGAAGAACGAGAGCTGTTGTGGGATCATGGTGGTTTCTCTGCAGGTGCATTTATGGAAAAGATGCAATTCAGATCCAGATTATCACTGTTGTAACAGTGATAAAATGTTAATTATTCAGAGCTGGTCACATGGTGGCATTTACTAAGTGGAAAATTTAAATGAAGAAGGCCTATTTGTTGTTGTTTAGCATTTCCTTTTTAAGGCAACAGGTACTTAAACAAAATCTCAGAAATCCCCATGCCTTTGAACACAAAATTGAATGTTTTAAAGAGGCAAATGGTCAATGCATTTGCTAACGATGGTAGAAAAGACTTGAAATGAATTCAGTGCAAAGTGGACCAATGAACTATTTTTGGTTTTGGTTTTTTGGTTGTTATTCCTTACTGTAAACTTCTGTGTTGATACCAAGAATAAAAACATTTGTAACGCTCCATGGCCATTGGACTCTGGAAATACGTTAAGCAAATTAAGGGTAATTGCTGTTTTCAAACACATTTTCATGCAGTTGGAGAGCATTAATGATGTCTAATTTCACAGTCTATATTTGGCTCAATCCCTGACACATCATCTGACATCAGCAACCTTGCTGTGGAGCCCCACTCCTAATGGAAAGACTGTGGGAATAGCTTTAGTCTTAAGAAATCTATCGATAAGATATCTGAAATAAATTACCATAAATTGCTAAATTAATAATACTAAGTGGTAAAAAGATTACATTTTTATGTCCAAGAGACATAAAAGAAGCTTAGAAATGAACAAGTGTTGTGAAATATTATTTTAAGATGTGTTACATTTGTTTATGCTGTGGAATTTTTTTTTCAGTTTGGAAAAGATGTGTTGCATTTTTCATGTTTAACTCTGTGAAGCTGTGTGTCTTTGCCTGTCTAAAACACCTGATTGGTCTAATAAAGAGCTGAACAACCCATACAAAGGCAGGTAAAAGGATAAGAGGGACTGACAGATAAAGATAATAAACAGGAGAAAAAGAGGGACCAGGAAGTAAGAAAGATCAAAAATCAGGATTAAGGATCAAGAAGAAGGAGAGGAAGAAACCAGGGGCCAGCCACTCAGCCTCAAAGAAAGGAGTAATAGTGAAAGTAAGGTTACAGAAGTTTAAAAAAAGGAAAAAAAAACACAGAAGGAAAAAGTAGATGGCATAATTTAAATTAAGAAAACTGGCTAGAAACAAATCAAGCTAAGGCCAGGCATTCAAAAGAAATAATAAGACTCCATGTATACGAAAGAGTAAAGAGAAAAAAAATAAATAAAAAACCCAACCATCAATAAACAAGTAATAGAAAATTATAGTTAGACTTTATCTCTGAAGCTTTATTTCAGAAATTCAATGACAAGAATTGAGGAAAGCCAAACTCCAATAATAAATAGGAAAGTTGTTTTGATGTTGTTGTTTGTCTGGGGGTGGGGTGATTACTGCTGTTGAGGCTGTCTCAGATGTCACAGTAGAATATCTGTCTCCAGTCATGAATTGCATGAAAGTTTTGTTCTTGATGCTGCTGACAAATTCTAGCAAAAGGTCATATACACTATGTTCGTATGCTATAATCCTACTACTGGGAATTAAGTGAAAAGAAAATCTTATGTGGGTTATTTTTCTTTATTTTTTCTTTTAACATTACACATTTTTACTATTTTTAAGACATCAACTCTATACTACTTTACTGAAGAAGGGCTGTTTACCATTCCACCCTAAATATTTTAAACTGAAACATTTTAACAATGTAGCTTCACTAAATCTGAAAGCTGTCCCATCTAAAAGACCTGAATTTATTTCTCAGTTATTAGTTCTGTATTTTTGATTTTGTCAGGATGGTCAACACAACTTCAAGCCATGCTAAGCAACTTTCTTGGGAGCTTTTGTTTTTGTATTCACTAATGAAACCTTGTAAGACACCTCTATTCTGTTTCATAGTTTTTAAACAAACAAACAAAAAATACCCAAAGTATATTCATTTCAAAGTAATTAAGAAAAGACAATTAATATTAATGGAAAATTTTACACTGGGGTAATATTGAATTCTTAACAAAATGTACTTTGATAATTAACCTAAATGGAAATTTGCTCAGCAAACATCTACTGCAGTGGGTGGGATTTCATGATGATTATTCTTATTTGGATGATGTAATTTGTATGTAATGTTGTTCACCTGCATATATATTTAATTTCTCTTTATCTGTTTGGCTTAGGTGTGGTTAATTTATAATTGTACAAATGATCCTCCACTTGGGTAGACTGTGCTCTGAGCTTTGTGGTTTACATTGAGAGGAGTAATTATGAATTGGGAGTGCTGTTTTCTTGATTCACAGACAGTCATCTCACTCAACTGTTCCACCCAGCTATGAACATGCACATTTATTCCACAGGTGAGCAATTCCAGGGCCAGAGGCAGCAGACGTAGAAATGAGAGCAGTGTGTCTTCTGTCCTGTGCTTTGGAATAGATTCTATATATACATGCATGTGTATATCAAGCAATTGTCTCTGCTTATTTCTTCAAGGAATACATTTTAATGTTGCTCAGGGATCTTGAGAGGTTACATAAGTAGTTAAAGACTCCTAAATCTCATTTGATTGCATTTAAGATTGTTTTCCTCCTGTCTTTTTTGTTTGGTTTTGTTTTCAGAATTTGTTTCCCATACTTTGGAAAGTGAAAAAAAAATCAAGTTTATAGTTTACTGTCTTAAAGAAACTATTTAATTATTTTCTGGTAATGCATGTATTGTTTAGTAAAATAAAATACTGACTGGAAGAAACATTTCTGAAGAAATGAGTTATTTTTAATGTAAACCTCAGATTTCTTATAGCAGTCTTCAAGGGAAAGAAGTGACTGGTGCCCTTTTATATGTGCTGCTGTATTTTGAAATGAATTTTCTTATTTACAGTTTAGAACTATGAGACTTGCTAGAATGCATTTCTAAGACACTGTATATAAACCACTTACTTCTAATAACAAGCAAATGATGCTGCCCTTCATCCCAATTTCACAGGTCAGGGAACAGAATTGTGAAGAAATATTCTTAAAGTCTGCCTGGCTCTAAATAAAGCCTGATACTTTGAGCAATCACTCCATGAGGTTTTTGTTAAAAAAAAAAAAATGCTTGGAAATGTTAAAGAAAGTCCACCCTCCCAATCCATCTATTTTCGTTGCACATGTGATGATCACAGTACGTCCTATTCTCTCCTTATATAGGGGGAGTATCACAAGGATTAGACTTCGTTGCTCACAGTTGGACTAAATTTGCATTTTAATTTCAGTTCTCTCTTTTTTTTTCTGGTGTTAATCTAGAGGAAATTTTTAAATTTTCTAAGCATCTCTTTTTTCATCTATGAAATGAGAAATATCAATTCTTATTGTCCTGTTTGTTTAAAAGATAAGTGTAGATATTGCATGCAAAACATTTATTAGGATGCCTTCGAGAGGAGGAGCCCTTACTATGAGCTAAACAGGATGATATAATTGTTAATCTGGGTGTGCCTTCTGACTCCAATAGCACACTTTTTTATTGTCAATCACTGACTCTAAACTCTTTCTTTAGTCTGTAGTTCAGCGCTCTTTTCAAGACTAGGTCTTGTTGCCAATAAGGTGGTGACCACATGTCTGAACAGAAGCATTTATACCTACCATGTCAAGAATGGGCACAGTAACTGATCATGTTAGATCCATATTAGATCATTTAAAGGCACCTCACAAGAGTCACACTGTTCATCCAGTCCTCCAGTGCTCCCTTGGTCACCAGTACCATGGCTGAGCCAGACCTATACTTCTAGTTCCCTGCTGACTTCAGTCTCTTCCTTCCTTTTCCTACTCTACCGTGATACAGAATAATTATGCTTATTTATTCTATTAGACTTTCTTATAATTATGCTTTATCTTGTTTTGCAGCATTCCTTGGAATAATATGTTTCATGGATTACAAAGTTTATTAGGAGTCAAGAAGAAAAGTAGGAGAAATCTTGTTTTACAATTTATTTCTTCTAAAAATATTTATATATTATTATATTTTACTATAATAGAATAAAATAACATGGGAGCTTAGAGGGTGCCTCAATCAGTGAAGTGCCTAGCAAGAAAGTGTGAGAATCTCAGATGTTTCTCTAGTACTAATATTAAATGCAGACATCACGGTGTCCATAACTTCAGCCCTAGGAAGCCTGATACCGAAGGATTCTTGGAGTTTGCTAGTCAGTCAGTTTAGCCAAATTAATAAGCTCTGGGTTCACTGACTGACCCTATATCAAAAACTAAGGTGGACAGCAATTAAGGAAGGCATCAATGTTTCTACACACATGAATATATGTATGTATGTATATATATATATGAAAGCAAAAAGCAACATAAAATAGTATGCATGTGTGCTGATCAATGTTACATATAGATCAACTCTGCTAGCCTGTAGTGTTCTCATTTATTCTATTGGTCTGAGTATTCTATGAAGGTATTTCTTAGATGAGAACAATATTCATGTTGGAGTAAATCTTATTATCATCAGTAATGTGGATGGACTTCACATTGAAGACTCGAAGAACGATACTAAATCCTCTACTTAATGATATAATCTTTTTTTTCTATTTTTTTTGTTTGAGAAGACTGTCTTTGGTTGTCAACTGTGATATCAACATGTCCAATACCTTGAAACTTTCAAACTTGACAGCACCAAAATCATGTGAACCAATGCCCTATAATCTCTGAATCTCTGTTTCAACTCTCTCTCTCTCTCTCTCTCTCTCTCTCTCTCTCTCTCTTTCTCTCTCTCCTGTTTCTCTACAGATAATTAAAATGTACATAACATGCTCAAAAAGTTTTTCTCACATTTTAATTGTATGCTCACATCTTCTACTTATGACTTTAGCGACTACTGACATCTATATGCTTTAACAGGAAAAGTCTGACATGAGACATGATACCCACCTCATTCACTAGTTTCTGCACTATACACCACAACATACGTATCAAATGCACAATCTGGGCCACATACCACAACTCAATGTCTAGTCTCTTTGGCAAATGCCACGACACAGGTACAAAATGCCTTCCATCCAACAGCACCCAGGATCTATGAATATAAAAGACTGTATTGATGCATTTATGCATGTTTTATTCTCACTCTGCCCTTACTCCCACCTGGATATGAACTAGTACTGATCTGCTGAACACCTGTGGATTCTGCTCATGTTCCCTGTAAACAGAGATGGCGCTTTTCTTTTGTCTCAACTTTGCCTGGTCCCAACTAAGCACACAAAGCCTATATTAATTATAGAACATTTGGACTATTGTTCAGACTTATTACTAAGTAGCTCTTACAAATTTTTAATTTAAAAGTTCTTTTTTTATTTTGCATAGCAACAACAGTTCCCCCTTCCTCTCATCCTCAAAGTTGCCCCCACCTCCCCCCCCCCAAGCCCCCATCCACTCCTCAGAAAGTGAACGGCCTTCCATGGAAAGTCAACACATCTGGCATATCAAGTTGAGGCAGAACCAAGCCTCTCCCCCATGTATTTAGACTGAGCAAGGTATCCCTCCAGAGGGACCGGGCTCCAAAAAGCTAGCTCATACATTGAGGATAAATTCTGGTTCCAATTACAGCAGCTACACAGACTTCCCAAGCCACGTTACTGTCACTCACATTCAGAGGGCCTATTTCAGTCCTATGGAGGTTCCCCACCGGTCAGTCCAGTCAGTAGCTTCCACTAGCTTGAGGCAGCAGTCTCTGTGGGTTTCCCCATCCTGATCTTGACGACTTTGCTCATATAATTCCCTTCCCTGCCCGCTCTCTTTGACTGTGCTCTGGGAGCTGGGCCCAATGTTTAGCTGTGGATCTCTGCACCTGCTTTTATTAGTTACTGCATGAAGGTTCTATGATGACAATTAAGGTGGTAATCAATCTGATTATAACAAAAGGCCAGTTTAAGCATCCTCTCCACTATTGCTTGGAATCTTAGGTGGGGTCAGCCTTGTGGATTGCTGAAAATTTCCCTAGCACCAGATTTCTCTCTAACCCTATAATGCTTCCCTCTATCAAAACATCTTTTTCCTTGCTCTCCTCTCTGTCCCTCTCCCTCAACCATCTATTCCCTCATGCTCTCCTCCCTTATCTCCTATCCCATACTCCGAATTTAATTTGGAGATCTTATTTATTTCCCCTTCCCAGGGGGCATCCGCTCATCTCTCTTAAGGTCTTTCTTGTTACCTACCTCCCTAGGGATTGTGGATTGTAGCCTGGTTATCCTTTTCTTCATGTCTAATATCCACTTAGGAGTAATATTCATCTTTCTGGGTCTGGGTTACCTCACTCAGGATGGTTTTTCCTATTTCCATCCATTGGTCTGCAAACGTCAAGATGTCGTTGCTTTTTACTGCTGAGCAATACTTCATTGTATAAAAGTACCACATATTCTTTATCCATTCTTTGAATGAAGGGCATTTAAGTTATTTCCAGGTTCTGGCTATTATGAATAGTGCCACTATGAACATAGTTATGGGAGCCCACAGAAATGGGTCCTATCTACCTTTACTGAAGGTCAGAGAGTTTAAGCCTATCTTTCTCGTTCAAGGTTATTGACAGGAGGTATGAATTAAGATGTAGCTACAAACAAGATATTTTGACCTACAGTATAGTTACTTAGTGTTTTGGGCATGGATATGGCCCACAAATGTAGATCTGCTTCATCCTGATCAAAAGTCAGAGAATTCAAGGTGATTCTTGCTCCTTCAAAGATATGACAGGATGTTTGACCCAGAGAAGGGCTGCTTACAGGACATTTGGTCTAATGGTGTAGTTGCTACATATCCTGCCTAAAACAACAAAAAGCTTTACTCAGGATTTAGGGGTTTGATATTTCAAGTATTGAGGTAAGTATTGCTTTTGTTCTTTGTGTCATGTTAAAGCAGTCTTTTGCCTTCTCCCCCTTTTTTTGGATTAGGGTATAAAAGCATATGAAAATAAATGCAGGCATATTCAGAATTCAGTGGATTGCTGTCTCAATTCTATCCTTTGTCTCTGTATTTCTTTTCTGTCTCTGTTCCTCCTTCCTAATTATTCTAACCCACACATTACCCTGAAATATATGAACCCTGTTGAAGCTGGACACTGGCACATTGTTGAGCAACTGTCCTTCTTGTATGAATGTGTGACTTTTGGGTATATGACCAAGAGTGGTTCTCCTACCAGCAGTGGAGAAGTGTTTCCCTTAATCCACATCATGTCCAGCATAAACTGTCAACAGTGTTCTGAATCTTAGCCATTCCGACATGTATAAAATGCTATTTCAGAGTCATTTATATTTGATTTTCCCTGATGATTAAGGGTGTTGAGCAATTCTTTAAATGACTTCAGCCATTTGAGATTCTTCTGTTGAGAATTCTGTTTAGATCTCTATCTCAATTTTTTAAACTTGATTTATTTTTTTATGCCTAGTTTCATGAGTTCTTTACATATTTTCAAGATCAGGCCTCTATCAGATGTGGAGTTGGTAATGATATTTTCCCATTCTGTATCCTGCTATTTGTTCTTGTTGACTGTGTCCTTTGCCTTACAGAAGATTTTCAGTTTTATGAGGTTTCATTTATTAATTTTTACTTTCAGTGTCTGTGGTAGTGGTGTTATATTTAGAAAGTGGTCTCCTGTGTCAATGCATTCAAATATAATTCTCAATTTCTTTTCTGTCAGGTTCAGTATAACTGGATTTATGTTGAGGTCTTTGATTTAGTTTTTTTTTCATTGCTATAAATATGAATCTATTTGAATTCTACATGTTGACATCCAGTTATGTCACCACCATTTGTTGATTATTCTTTCTTTTTTCCATTTTACAGTTTTGGCTTCTTTGTCAAAAATTTATAGGTGTTCATAGGTGTGTAGACTAATGTGAGGGTCTTCAACATTGATCAACATTTCTGCTTTTATGCCAATACTAAGCTGTTTTTATTACTATAGCTCTATAATATAGCTTAAAATCAGGAATGGTAGTCCCTTTGGAGGATCCTTTATTGCACAGAATTATTTTGGATATTGTGTGGTTTTGTTTTTTTCTTATGAAGTTTAACATTGTTTCCATATGAAGTAAAGTATTGCTCTTACAATTTAAATTAACTAATTTCTGTTAGTCTTACCTTTATCATTTGGCTGCATGGCTTTACCTATTCTCTAGTGTGTCTTGTTCCTCTGGCAGCTGGCTCAAGCCTTTCTCAACTCTGCCCTTCTTTTTCCCAGTATCACCACTTGGATTTCCTGTCTAGACTTATTCTGCCTGGATATAGACCAATTGAGTTTTATTGTTAACCAATGAGAGGAATATATATTCACAGCAAAAAGTAGGATCATCCCACAGCATTTCCCCTCTTTAGAAATTACTAAACCTTCTCAACATACTTAGGTAGTCCTTTCTGATCCCATACTGTCTGATATATACTTAATTTATCCCAATAATGCCATCTATCAGAATTCTTCTTCATTACATTGTGGAATTATTTTCTATCAGTATTCATTCATTGTGTTAAATGTCAAATTACATACAATGAATTATTTCAGGTATATTGTTTACTTTGACCATATCAACAGTAGCAACACCATTATTTTATTTATTTTTTAAGTAAAATTCTTTAACTCACAAATAATGACATCATATAGCTGCTTTCAAGAAGCCATTCTGATTATGTGCTTTTTCTTAAACTCTATACATCTCAGTGAACTTCTGTAAAATTAGAATAGCCATTGCAAAGCCATGAACATTGATTAGGGGTTTACAATTCACTATCCCTTACATTTTTATTCATTTATTCATAGCAAAAGAGAAAAAAACCTAATGGGGTTTAAACTAGAAAAAAAAAAGTAATGGTGTCAAGTAGCTGCAACATTCAAGTTGTCTTGTTTTTAACCTAAAATTGGACCCATAGGACAATTACAATAAAGTCCAGAAATAAACTTGTTTCCTCATTACAAAGTCAGTTTCCACATAGACTAAAAATCCATCCAAAGGGGAAAGGAGTGTGTTTCCAATAAAAAGTCCTGAGATGACTGGCTAGTGAAAATAGCAAGGAAAAACCCCACTGCACATCTTACTTCATACTTACTTTATACTTTACTGTATATATGAATACTTCCTAGAACATATGTCCTAAGCATTTCTATCGCTTAGTAAGCAGTCTAACTAATAGGAACTTAAGCAAAAGAAAGGTTTTTTTTTTTTTTTTTTTTTTTTTTTGGATTTCAACCCCAAGTTTCAGTCTACCACTTTGGAAATGTCAAGGCAAGAATTCAGGCAGTTAGTCATATCACATCCAGAGTTAAGGGCAATGAGAGGATAAATACATGCTTACTTGTTCTCAGCTAGTTTTCTCTCTACACTCACTGTTCAGAACCTCTGACTTTGTAATGGTGCCACAAATAATGATCTGGGCTTCTTATACCAACTATCATGACAACTTCCTACAGACAAATCCACAGGCCACTCCGATGAAAAGAATTTCTCATCAAACTTTTCCCAGTGAGTCTATATTGTATCAAGCTGACAGTTAAAATCAACATTCATAACATTTAAAAATGACAAGATATACCATTCATTTTCACTGGCTATTGTAATAGGAAGGGCGCATTTTAAGATGGTAGAAGATGATCCTTCAGAAGGCATGATTGGGCAAAAATAACAACAGGTAAGGGCAGGAGGTGTGTAGTTTCCTTGACACTGGAATTCTGTGTCTGCACCAAGTATCAAAGACTTGCCAGCAACATTGGCCTTCCTTCACTTCATTGGAGAAATGAAGTAATTGAGCTGAGCCACCTTACAGTTCCTCTCTGCATCCAGAATTCTGTGATATATGATCTGTCCCAAAATCTTTGTCAACATATGTCCTCTCTCTTGTAATTTTAATAGATTAAGGCATGCATACTTCTTTTTTCCAGGCACTGTTCAGACTTCAAATGCAAGAAGCTATTTTAACAACACCAAAAATATCAAATCAAGTACCCACTACATTATCATAGAGACCTGAGTATAGATGAACTGTTTTCCCAGGCATACAGTGTGTGTCTGTAACCCTTAGCATGAGAGGTGGGGAGAGGAGCAGAGACAGGCAGATTCCTAGAGCTCAATGACCAGATAAATCATTTCAGTGAGAGCATTTCTAAAAAAATAATAATAACTATTGAAAGAAAACACATAAAATAAATCTCTGACCCTTACAGGCACATACCTACATAGATGTATGTACACACACACACACACACACACACACACACACTACATAAACCTCACACACAAACATTAATTCTAGATAATACTTTGATACTATTAGTACATTATTTGTTCATAGGTTTTCACAAAGAGTGAATCATATCCACTCTTATTCCTGAGGCACAGTGTATGTTACCAAATCATATTAAAGTGAGATTAATTCTAAGAAGAAACAAATGGCATGCATTGCTTTATTTACAAATTAGCTGTTATGAGTTTATTTCTTACCCAGAGTAAGTGCATTAATTACGATAAATTTGTTTTATATACATGCAGGCATCACACTCTTCTAGAATCTGGCATTTATACTACATGAATAAATGGCCACTAGCCTTTTACTTTTACTTTCCAGAAATAGTCACACAAATGAATAGTCACAAATTAACAAGCTATATATCCGGGGGGCGGGGGGGGGGGGAATCAGGTACTTTCATTTATTGATTTTGTCTCAATATCAAAATACGCAATTTCTTTCCTCTGGCACTTACCTAGTAATTTTATGTAATGAATACTTTATTAGCTGCCAGTGGCTAACTGGAAATGACTTTAATCTGGGCCTGGTGCTTGAAGAGGGGATGTATTATTCAGATAAACTATCACTTCTTTTAAAATGCACTTTGGTGCTGTTTGTTTCTCATTATCTCCAGTACACAAAATTAAAGGTAATAAAATGTTGCAATGAATTAAACCTGAAGGATCAAAGCACCAGGAAAGCGGGGCTTAGAAGACCTTCGAGGATATCACCTAGAGATCTACTAGGTTTCTTCAGAACAGAACTTTTCTGACTTCTATAGAGCTGTAAAAGTAGAGTTAGTATTCAAGCAAGATTCTAGGTAGAGATTCTTGGAACCCTATAGACCATAGGTCAATGCTAACAATGGGAATTTGCATTGTTTGACTTTAGCCTAATGCTCTCCTCTGTCTCCTGAATCCTTTCTTGTGCATTTTCTCCTCCCTGTCATGTTCCTCTGTAGTCCAATTAACACTCTGTCCAAGTAGTCTTTTTTTCTCTGCTCTGATTTCAGTCTCCCAGTTCCACCACAGTGGGGTCCCTGGGTTCTGTCTCTGAGCCATAACCATCCAGTTAGGCATTGCTTGAAACACCCTGGCTGTCCCATATTAAATAAAATCTTAATGACACTGAAAATCACAGTATGATTTGAGAGAAATTCTATCTATATCTAGCCCTGTTGCTAGCAATGAATGACTAAAAGTCTTAAGTGGGACTCTGCATTTCCTACATCTCATCACTGCCACTGTTGCTCCATCCAGACTCTGATTTACTTCCTAACTAAAAGATTGTTACTATTTCTTCTGGGAAACACGATAAAGTCTATACTTATTTGAAAGACCTTAATGACATACATTAACCTTCATGTTTAATTTACAAAATTTTTATTCTAGTCACAAGAAGGAAGGACAAAAGTAGGCATGAATCTGCTCCTTCTTTCAGTTCAAGGACTGTAGCAATATATCTTTGAGGCAGGTCATGCTTGTAGCTAAGTATAGATAAGAATTGTTGGTTAACAAGTTATAAGAGCTAGTTAGGAATATGTCTGAGCTGGACAAGCAGTGTTGCCATTAAAATACTTTTTTGTGATTATTCAGGTCTGAGTAGCTGGGAATAGAAAACACAGTCTCCATCTATATATGTAGGCTATGAAACTGGAAAGGAGACATTGAGAAAAAAGGCATGTTTCTAAGGGAGGAGAAAAAGTAAGAAAAATAGAAAGAGTAATGGAGTACACTTGACATGAAAGCAAGAGGGCTATCACTTGGAGAAGAATACCAGAAACAGAGGTGGGCAAATGAGAGAACCAGGAGGGTGATGAATTAGGACAAAGAATTCATGAAAGTATCAGATTGACACCCATTATTCTGTGTGTTTCAGTGTGGAAAGCAAGAAAGGCAATGGACAATCTAGGTCTGTCAAGGGCTATAAAGTAAGCCCTTGTCCATAATTTTTTTTTTAAATAAGGAATGAAGAAAAGCCATTCTTGGTCAGATAAGTAGGTTGAAGCCACCATGGGCCACATGAGATTGTGTCTCAATAAAGCAAAAGGCAAAACAAACAGTTTTATTCATTTCATACTTCCCCATACATACAGCAGTTGACCTAAAAAAGAACTAGATTCTCAGACAGAATTGTTGACTGGCCAATGGAATACAGCTAGTAGAAGCACTGAGATTCAAACACACTTTTGATCTCAAGACTGTAGACTTTGCAAGTATCCACCTTTTAAAAATGTAGGAACTGTGTTTTGGGAATGTTCTCTACACATATGTACATGTTGCCTTTTTGAGTACAGGTATTGTACTCTGCTTTCTTCCTGTATCTGAAGTTATAGCGATACCATTTCCCCATGTGTGTGTATGCATTCTACAGAGTTCAGTGCCACAATTTGTATGTGCTACTTGCTCTTAGAAATTCTAAAAACATTTCTCTAATATTGAGAATGTGAATTCTTTGTATTTTTTCTGATAGACAATATATACATAAAGGTAGTCAATTCTTTCTTTTCCCTCTTTCCATTTGTTTCCTTGATTCCCAATCTTTTTTCAATAATTTTATAGACCATCTGAGATTTTCATTGGTCTTTCTCCACTGGACTGGATTGCAGATGTCCACCCCACACTTGGCTTGCTGTCTCTGTCCTTAGATCCACAGTAATGGAACATCCTTTCAACTTTTGCTTTTCTTTCAGATTTCTTCTGCACTAAGCTCTCTCACCAATGTGGAAATTGTCATTGTATTACTGAAATACTGAAATTCAAATACATTGTGTTACTGAAATTCAAATTTTCTGAATTGTAGGAAAATAATAGCAAAATAGAATATAGCCAGAATTAGTAAGTGCATTTGTGTTTGGTTTCCCTGACAATATTTTGCCATAAAGATAGCCAGAAAGCAAAATAGTGGATCCTTAGGGTTTTGTGGGGAAAAAGAAGAACTTTGGATTTGCCTAAGAAATTGCCATGGTTCTGTATGTAAATGAGAAAATGCATTCTTTGAAGAACCTTCTAAAATAAGGAGGTATTCAATTGTTATGTGTGTGTATTTTTTTGTTTGTTTGTTTTGTTTTGTATTTTCAAGACAGGGTTTCTCTGTAGCTTTGGTGCCTGTCCTGGAACTAGCTCTTGTAGACCAAGCTGGCCTCGAACTCCCAGAGATCCACCTGCCTCTGCCTCCCGAGTGCTGGGATTAAAGGCGTGCACCACCACCATGCCTTTTATGTATTTTTGGCACACATATGTGCGTGTGTATAGGCCAGGAATTGATGCTAAATCACTCTCTGCCTTTTTTTTTTTTTTTTTTTTGAGGCAAGGCCTATTATTGAACCTGCTGCACACTGATTAGCTATGTTGACTGGCCATCACATAACAGGGATTCTCTTGTCTCTGCTTTCCATCACTGGAATTATAGGTGGCTGCTGAAATTTCCTTGGGTGACCCCCTACATGAGGGTAAGACTCAGGTCCTTATGCTAGGTTTCATGACAGGCCTTTAGCCACTGAAACATTTCCCCAACTTTAGTAGAGTCCTTTTGAAAGTTATGTGACAATTTTTAAAAGATTCATCATGTTCTTTCTTTTATTTTTATTTTTGAAGTTTTATTTATTTATTTATTTTTATTTTTTTATTAAAGATTTCTGTCTCCTCCCCGCCACC
>NW_026068125.1:2220765-2234166 GCF_014885135.2 Alexandromys fortis
TTGTCTCAGTGTATGGGTGCACCCCTCGCGGTCCTGAGTTCCTTGCTTGTGCTCTCTCTCCTTCTGCTCCTGATTTGGACCTTGGGGTTTCAGTCCGGAGCTCCAATGTAGGACTCTGTCTCTGTCTCCTTTCATCGCCTGATGAAGGTTAATATTCAGGAGGATGACTATATGTTTTTGTTTGGGTTCACCTTCTTATTTAGCTTCTCTAGGATCACGAATTATAGGCTCAATGTCCTTTATTTATGGCTAGAAATCAATTATCAGTGAATACATCCCTTGTTCCTCTTTTTGAGTCTGGCTTACCTCACTCAGGATAGTGTTTTCTATTTCCGTCCATTTGCATGCAAAATTCAAGAAGTCATTGTTTTTTACTGCTTAGTAGTACTCTAATATGTATATATTCCATACTTTCTTCATCCATTCTTCCATTGAAGGTCATCTAGGTTGTTTCCAGGTTCTGGCTATGACAAACAATGCTGCTATGAACATAGTTGAACAAATGCTTTTGTTGTATGATAGGGCATCTCTTGGGTTTATTCCCAAGAGTGGTATTGCTGGGTCCAGAGGTAGGTTTATCCCAAATTTCCTGAGAAACCGCCACACTGATTTCTAAAGTGGTTGCACAAGTTTGCATTCCCACCAGCAATGGATGAGGGTACCCTTTTCTCCACAACATCACCAGAAAAGGCTATCATTGGTGTTTTTGATTTTAGCCATTCTGACAGGTGTAAGATGGTATCTTAAAGTTGTTTTGATTTGCATTTCCCTGCTTGCTAAGGAGGTTGAGCATGACCTTAAGTGTCTTTTGGCCATTTGAACTTCTTCTGTTGAGAATTCTCTGTTCAGCATCATGTTCTTTCTTTCTTGATGTAAATAATCCAAAGAGAACCTGGTATCATGACAGAAGGCATATACTATGGTAATAACAGCCACAGGAGCTAGAAACAAGGATCTTTGCAAAATGTATCATGTCAAAATGAACAGAAATGCACATTTAGGTCGACAATTCTGATACCTCTATTCTACAAAATATTCTATTCTAAAATAATTTAAATGGGTTTCTACATTGTTAACAAAGCTTGTTAATCTTTCTTCTACTGTATTCTGTTGTGCAGCTAGATACTGCTTTTTAGATGTCAAGCTACCTGGATACCACATCTAGGAGTGTACATGTGAGTCTGTTAGAGAAAGTAGGGATAACATTTGTTTATGTATGCCTGCAAAATATTACATGCAGGCTGCTCAAGTAAAATATTGCCATATCATAATAATGACTTTCTGTCACAATTATTTTATAGAAAAATTTCTAATTTCAGAGCTTCCTGGAAACCAACAGTAGATCTGAGAGAGACCAATGACCACAGTATGGATACACATTTGACTGGGTTTGATCACCTGTCTGACAATTCCTAGTTATTATATTTAAGAAAAGAAGCTTTCTCAACCCAGTGAAAAGAAGAGGATTCCTGAGAGATTTTCACCACCAGCCTGCTGGCAAACATCATTTCCATTGATTTTCTCTTTGTAATATATGAGTAAAATGAGACTTGTGAGAAAATAATGTAAGCACTGCAGAAAGAAATATTACCCTAAAGACTCAGGAAGAACATGGTGTGGGAGTCTGCTCTGTGTGCTGTAATTACCATTAATGAATAAAGAAACTTCTTTGGATCTATAGCAAGGCAGAACTTAGGTAGGCAGGGAAAGCTAAGCTGAATGCTCGGGAGAAAAAGAGGATAGAGTGAGGGAAATGCCATGGTGCCACTGTCATAGTTAGTCATGCAGTCATGCTGAAACTTTGCTAGTAGGCCATGACCTTTTGGTGATATACAGATTAATAGAAATGGGTTAAATTAATGTAAGAGTTAACCAATACAAAGCTAGAGCTAATGGGCCAAGCAGTGATTTAATTAATACAGTTTCTGTGTGATTATTTTGGGCCTTAGATAGTCAGGTGGTCGGGAACTAACAATCTGCTTCTCCAACAAACTGGTGCTACTGTGGCTATCTAAATCCTCATAAAACATAACAGGGTTTGGGTAGGAATTCTAGACACAAAAGTACAGAGTTTAATGTAGCTTCTTACTGTTTTTCTGATAGCATGCCACAACTCCTTTAAGAGAGGTTTTTCTGTTTCAGTGGTAGCAAAAGAAAAAAGCTGTACCATTTAGAAATGCCAGCTTTCTGGGCCATGCTGCCAATCAACCTCTGGCTTTCTGGAGACAGAGCATTTGGATGGGGTTTGTGAGAATTGTTCTGTGGCTTGCTTGATGCCAATGTGAACTGGCTGTGTGCCTGGAAGTGGGGTGGTGTGTGTGGCTCTCGGAAGTAACAAGCAGTTCTGCCATGTTGAAATGGGTACAGCAAACAGGAAGTATCATATGTATCCTAGTAATGTTACAGCATAGATTCTTAAGCGCTTCACATTTTAAGAAGTGCTTCTGGTAAGAAAACAAGTACAGATGTGCAATAAACAAAAATCCAGATAAAAGGACCTATAAATCAGTCACAGTGTTTGATAAATGTATTTAGGCTTGGCAGAGAGAAGAAAAATAGTATAGATAGTTATAAAAAGAAGTAAATGGTTTAAAATAAAGGTAAAGTCTTTAAAGAGACAGAGTACAGACAGTCATAGATTAAAAGGAGTAAACAAAGAATAAGACATGTAAAGATGGAAAATTCACAGAGAGTCTGGATTATGTATATTATTGTGTTTTCTTTGAATTTTTTTGACTGTGAAGGAGCTAAGTACAGAGATACATTTCATTGTATGAACTGCTAACTTAAACCAACATAAAGGTATCTTGATTCCAAAATTTGAGTCTAAAGATATGTTGCTTTGGAAAAAGAATGTTCTTTCTTCTTTTGTTTTCACAGAAGGTGAGAACCTATGGATTGCTTCCAATCCAATATAGTTTAATGGAACAAGACCCCCTGAAAGGTTGCTGTACATAACCTCACAAAGAAAATACTTCACCCAATAAACAGCAGGAAGTAGTTTGGAGAAACTATACCCATATTCCCAAATATTGTCTATAAATGTTTGTTCACATTTGAAATGGGATATGCTATAGAAATGAGTAATTTATTTTGGTAAAGATCTTGCTTTATTGATACAAATTTAAGGTAAATTTTGTTATATGTATATATATATATACATATATATATATATATATTTCTGATCTTGATTAAGGTATTGTGTTTGTGTAATTCATTTAAAAATGTAATGTATAATTAAGAAATATAAGTTAAAAGATACTCATCTATAATAGTCAATCTTGTAGTCATGTTAGTTAAATTTTCTAGATGTATAGAGATATAGTTCAGCTAGATAGGTATTCTTCAAATCTTTAAGAGACCTTCAGAATATGGCATTTAAAAATTTTTAATAACACGGAGACCTGATCCCAGCGCAGGAGAGCCAGCATTGGCGTGAGTTTCTGACCCCGCAGCATCAGCCCAGGACAGGCAACTCAAGTTCCTCAACCCCCAATCCTTCCTGGGCTCTCCGAAGGGCCTCTACTCCCTGCATACTACGTCTTTCTTCCTATCCCACCCAGCTTGCATCCAGAACCCTCCCCGCTTCTGCCCCTCTGCCCTCTTTGGGCACATAACATCACCCAGCTCAGTCTGTCTGGGCGCTGGGTCCGAATCCTCAGGGCACCCAGGTGGGCAGGAATTCCTTTGTTTCAATAGCCTGCCTGCACCCAGCAAGGTAGGCGCTTTGTTTACAAGCTACCCAACCAGCACGGAGGCCTATCTCACCCATGAACATCGACACAAAAATTCTCAATAAAATACTGGCAAACCGAATTCAAGAACACATTAAAAAAATTATCCATTATGATCAAGTAGGCTTCATCCAAGAGATGCAGGGCTGGTTCAACATATGAAAATCTATCAATGTAATACATCATATAAATAAGCTGAAAGAAAAAAAACATATGATCATTTCATTAGATGCTGAAAAAGCATTTGACAAAATTCAACATCCCTTTATGATAAAAGTCTTGGAGAGACTAGGGATACAAGGGTCATACCTAAATATAATAAAAGCTATATACAGCAAGCCGACAGCTAACATCAAATTAAACGGAGAGAAACTCAAAGCCATCCCACTAAAGTCAGGAACACGACAAGGCTGTCCACTCTCTCCATACCTCTTCAATATAGTGCTTGAAGTTTTAGCAATAGCAATAAGACAACATAAGGGGATCAAGGGGATTCGAATTGGAAAGGAAGAAGTTAAACTTTCATTATTTGCAGATGATATGATAGTGTACATAAGCGACCCCAAAAACTCCACCAAAGAACTCCTACAGCTGATAAACACCTTTAGTAATGTGGCAGGATACAAGATCAACTCCAAAAAATCAGTCGCCCTCCTATACACAAAGGATATGGAAGCAGAGAGGGAAATCAGAGAAACATCACCTTTCACGATAGCCACAAACAGCATAAAATATCTTGGAGTAACTCTAACCAAGGAAGTGAAAGATCTATTTGACAAGAACTTTAAGGCATTGAAGAAAGAAATTGAAGAGGATACCAGAAAATGGAAGGATCTTCCTTGCTCTTGGATTGGGAGGATCAACATAGTAAAAATGGCAATTCTACCAAAGGCAATTTATAGATTCAATGCAATCCCCATCAAGGTCCCATCAAAATTCTTCACAGATCTTGAGAGGACAATAATCAACTTTATATGGAAAAACAAAAAACCCAGGATTGCCAAAACAATCTTATACAATAAAGGAACTTCGGGAGGCATTACCATCCCTGACTTCAAACTCTATTACAGAGCTTCAGTATTGAAAACAGCTTGGTATTGGCATAAAAACAGAGAAGTTGACCAATGGAATCGTATAGAAGATCCAGATTTTAACCCACAAACCTATGAACACCTCATTTTCGATAAAGGAGCTAAAAGTATACAATGGAAGAAAGAAAGCATCTTCAACAAATGGTGCTGGCACAACTGGATGTCAACCTGTAGAAGAATGAAAATAGACCCATATCTATCACCATGCACAAAACTCAAGTCCAAATGGATCAAAGACCTCAATATCAGTCTGAACACACTGAACCTGATAGAAGAGAAAGTGGGAAGTACCCTACAACAGATGGGCACAGGCGATCGCTTCCTATGTATAACCCCAGCAGCACAGACATTAAGGGCAACATTGAATAAATGGGACCTACTGAAACTGAGAAGCTTCTGCAAAGCAAAGGACACTGTCACTAAGACAAAAAGGCAACCCACTGACTGGGAGAAGATCTTCACCACCCCCGCAACAGACAAAGGTCTGATCTCCAAAATATATAAAGAACTCAAGAAACTAGACGTTAAAATGCTAATTAACCCAATTAAAAAATGGGGCACTGACCTGAACAGAGAATTCTCAACAGAAGAAATTCAAATGGCTAAAAGACACTTAAGGTTATGCTCAACCTCCTTAGCGATCAGGGAAATGCAAATCAAAACAACTTTGAGATATCATCTTACACCTGTCAGAATGGCTAAAATCAAAAACACCAATGATAGCCTTTGCTGGAGAGGTTGTGGAGAAAGGGGTACCCTCATCCATTGCTGGTGGGAATGCAAACTTGTGCAACCACTTTGGAAAGCAGTGTGGCGGTTTCTCAGGAAATTCGGGATCAACCTACCCCTGGACCCAGCAATGCCACTCTTGGGAATATACCCAAGAGATGCCCGATCATATGACAAGGGCATTTGTTCAACTATGTTCATAGCAGCATTATTTGTAATAGCCAGAACCTGGAAACAACCTAGATGTCCTTCAATGGAAGAATGGATGAAGAAAGTATGGAATATATACACATTAGAGTACTACTCTCCCATAAAAAACAATGACTTCTCGAATTTTGCATGCAAATGTATGGAAATAGAGAACACTATCCTGAGTGAGGTAACCCAGACCCAAAAAGAGGATCATGGGATGTACTCACTCATAATTGGTTTCTAGACATAAATAAAGGTCACTGAGTCTATAATTTGTGATCCTAAAGAAGCTAAATAAGAAGGTGAACCCAAAGAAAAACATATAATTATTATCCCTGCTATGGGAAATAGACAAGATTGCTGGGCAAAAACTTGGGATCTTATGGGTGCGGTGGGATGGGGATAAGGGAAGATGGGGAGAGAAACATGAGAAGGGGAGGATGGGGGCAACTTGGGGAAACGGGATGACTGGGGATAAAACAATTTTGGATAGAGGAGCAGGAAATCACATAACTTAATTAAGGGAACCACCTTAAGGTTGGTAAGAGACATGAACCTAGAGTGGCTCTCAGGTGCCCAGGGCAATGTCCCCAGTTATTTCCTTGGGCAGCTGAGGATAGGGAACCTGAAATGACCCTATCCTATAGCCATACTAATGAATATCTTGCATATCTGGCGATGGATGGAGATAGAGACAGAGACCCACACTGGAGCATTGGACTAAGCTCCCAAAGTCCCAATGAGGAGCAGAAGGAGGGAGAACAGGAGCATGGAAGTCAGGACCAGGAGAGGTGCACCCCTCCACTAAGACAGTGGGGCTGATCTATTGGGAGCTCACCAAGGCCAGCTGGACTGTGACTGAAAAAGCATGGGATAAAACCTGACTCTCTGAACATGACAGACAATGTGGGCTGATGAGAAGCCAAGGACAATGGCATGGGGTTTTGTTCCTACTTCATGTTCTGGCTTTGTGTGACCCTAGCCAGTTTGGATGCCCACCTTCCTAGACCTGGATGGAGCGGAGAGGACCCTGGACGTTCCACAGGGCAGGGAACCCTGACTGCTCTTCGGACTGGAGAGGGAGGGGAAAAGGAGTGGGGGGATGCGGAGAGGGGCGGGAGGAGGAGAAGGAGGGAAATGGGAGGCTGGAAGGAGGCAGGAATTTTTTTCAATAAAAAAAAGTAAAAAAAAAATTTAATAACCTAACTTTTCATGACAATGAGGCACATCTGTTCCTGGCAGCGCCAAGCTACTTTAAGAGGAAAATGGGCATCAAAGAGGCTCCTTATAGAGTTGGTTAGCCATTTGAGCAAGAAACTTCTGCCTGGACTGCTGAACTGGCCATGTACGACCCACGGAGAAATTACTGCTGAACTTGCCTAAACGTAAGATGATCCTTTGAGGTTCCTACTCCATGAAAGATTCTGCTAGACATTCTTCAGGACACAGAAAAATGTGATGGAAACTGCCAGTTTAGGTGGAACTGCCTTTAAAATTTCCTGCTTTGTAGAAAAATCTGCTGAAGACTGTGGGCCTGTAGGATGAAGATGGATGCCCTAATGCAACAGAACTTTGGTTGACTGTCCAGGCAGTGAGATGTCTCTGTCATTTCTAGAGTTTTGGAAATTGCTTACAATGCACTTCCTGTTTACTTATGTAATATTATATCCTTGTGGAGTCTTTGATGGAGTTGAAAAATTTATAGTCATAATTTTTCTTAATTATGATAAAAGATAAAGTCTGTAATTCTTTTTTGATACCTGTTTTGTTAAATGTAATTTTACTGTGTTAAAGTTAGATCCTTCCTTTTTATTTAAACAGAAAAGATGACGTGATATGAAAGTTCCATATATGTGCTGTGATTATCATTAATGAATAAAGAAATTGCGTTAGACCAATAGCAAGGCAGAGCATAGGTAGGCAGGGAAAGCTAGACTTAATGCTGGGAGAAAGAAGGGTGGAGTGAGGGAGATGCCATGGAGCTGCTAATGGAGAGAGATGTGCTGAAACTCTGCTGGTAGGCCACAATCTAATGGTAATATACAGATCAATAGAAATAGGTTAAATTGATGTAAGAGCTAACCAATAAGAAGCTAGAGCTAATGGATCAAGCAGTGATTTAATTAATGTAGTTTCTGTGTGATTATTTCAGGTGTAAGTTAGCCAGGTGGCTGGGAACTACAAGCTGCCTCTCTAATAAGAACAGATTTATAAAGCTGATATACTAAAACAAACAAGCATCTGGGTATCCACAATAGTATGAGTGTGTGCATTAGTTCCTTATCTTAATATGACAAAATATATAATGAAAGATGCTTAAGGAAGCCCATGGTGGTGGGGAAAATCCTGACAACTGTATCACATTCCAGGATGCAGAGAAAGATGAATGTTATTTCTAACCTCACTTTCTCATTTACTCCCCCAAAGAAAGTCTGGTACCTCAGCCACTGAGATGGTGCTACCCATACTCAGGGTGGTTGAGTTAAACATTCCTGGAAATATCTTCAGAAGTATCCTCAGAGTTAGGTCTTCACTATGACTTCAAATCCAGCCAAGCTGAAGATGACAATTCCTATTATAACTTAGTAAATAAAGTAGGGAAATTCACTTATATGGAAATCCAATTTGAGAAGAAACAATAAAAACAGATGCAGTGAAAATGAGTGGGAGAATAGTGTCCTCACCACACACACACACACACACACACACACACACACACACGAAAACAAGTTGAAAAGCATGGAGATTGGAAGCAAGATTTTAGCTGAAATAAATATTCTGGAAAAAATACACAGTCAGATCCAGAAAGACAAATATATCTCCTCACTTGTAACCAGCTTTTAGACATAAAGCAAGGAAAAACCAACCTACAAATCACAATTCCAGGGAGCCTAGACAACAAAGAGGACTGTAAGAGAGACATATATGGATCTAATCTACATAGGAACTAGAAAAATATAAGATCTCCTGAGTACATTGAGAGTTTAGGTATCATGGGAGAGGGTAGAAAGAAATGGGGTAGAAAGGGAGGGAAACAGAGATATATAAATAACTCAACAAAATTAATTTTAAGAATCAAAAAAGAATATACAGAGTAACAGACAAAACAATGGCATAAAACTTGGCTGCTTCATGTCTGAAAGTAATGAGAAAACAAAAAAAAGTGATTTTGAATTATGACAGACCAGAGAAGAGTGGAAGGCAAATATTATAGATATTCCTCAGAGCAGACTAGATGAAATAATACAAAAGCTGTGAATGAAAAGAAAGCCCAAGGCACCTTGGGCTAGAGTGGACCTGAGGCAACAAATTTCACAAGAGTTGGAATGAATCAGCTACCTAGGCAAGAGTGGGCCTGAGAAAGCAAGTTTCAGAGGAGTCTGAGCCTATACAGTCCCTGGACATTGACAGATGAAGATTGAGCCAGCAACCTGGTTCAGAGTAGACCTGAGACAGGGAACTCCACTGGAATGAGTACAGGGGAGCAACAGCTGAGTGAGTGAGCCAGAGCCAGAGACCTCTGAGGGTCCAGATGTGAATCTGGGACCTTCAAGGGAGTAAATGTAAGCCAGGCTCCTTGTGGTCTGGGCATGAGCAGAAGACTTCTGAGGAACTAGGCCTTAGCCAAGTCCCCTTGGTTCTGGGAGTGAATCTTGGACCATCCAGGGAGTAGGTAGGTACAAATCAGATATTTCTGCAGGGTCAGGCATGAGTCTGGGACCTCAGAGGGAATAGACTTGTGCCAGGATCTCGATGAGTCCAGATGTTGGTCTGGGATATCAAAGGCAATAGAAAGGTACCAGAAACATCAGTGAGTTCAAGCCTGAGTCTAGGACCTCTGAGAGAGTAAGCCTGAGTCAGATCCTCTGTGGTCCAGGGCACACCCTAGCCTGGGAACTCCAAGGGAGTAGACCAGATCTAGAGACCTTTGCATGACCAATTCCATCCGCAGGAGTGGATCCAGACCAGGATTTACAGAAACAGGTCAAATCTGACAACTTAAGCTAGAGCAAGACTGAGACAGCAAACTCCAAGGAAGCAGAGCAAAGCACAGGAGTGCTGAGCCACCTTCTGAAACACAGAGTGACCAAAGGGGTAACTAGAACTGTGGCACTAACTGTACCATGAGGAACAAATATCTGAGCCTTAGATTCACTGGCACCTAGAAGATTAATCGACAGAATCACAAACAGCCCCAAACAGACCTATTAGAGGAAAAGATGAGTAGAAAAGGTAAAGACACACACAACACCACAAAGAGCAAAACAACACCAGTGAAACCTAAAGACCCTACAACAGCAAGACTTGAACAGCCAAATATAGATGAAGCAGAAGGAAATGACCTAAAAAATAACTTCAGGAGAATGTTCAAAACTCTTAAAGAGGAAATGAGAAATTCCCTCAAAGAAATGGAGGAAAAGACAGACAAAAAATTAGAAGGTATCAGCAAATCCCTTAAAGAAAACCAAGAAAAAGCAATCAAACATATAAAAGAAATTATTCAAGACTTGAAAACTGAAATAGAGACAACAAGAAAAACACAAGCTGAGGGAATTATAGAAACACAAATCATGAGAAAATGATCAGAAACCACAATTGCAAGCATGAACAACAGAATACAAGAGATGGATGAAAGAATTTCAAGCACTGAAGATACATTAGAGGAAATAGACTCATCAGTGAAAGAAAACATTAAATCTAACAAAAGCTTAACCCAAAATATCCAGGAAATATGGGACACCATGAAAATGCCAAACCTAAGAATAATAGGAATAGAAGGAGAAAAAGTTCAACTCAAATGCACAGAAAATATATTTAACAAAATCATAGAAGAAACTTTCCCAACCTAAAAAAAGACATGCTTATGAAGATACAAGAAGCTTACAGAACACCAAATAGACTGAATTTTTAAAAAAGTGCCATTGACACATAATAATCAAAACATACAGAGTAAAGAAAAAATATTAAGAGCTGCAAAGGAAAAAGGGCCAAGTAACATACAAAGGCAGACCTATCAGAATTACACCTGACTTCTCATTGTAGACAATGAAAGCTAGAAGGTCATGGTCAAGTGTTATTAAGACATTAAGAGAACATAGGTGCCATTCCAGACTTTACTCACCATAGAAGGACAAAACAAGAAATTCCATGACAAAACCAATTTTAACCAATACCTAGCCACAATCCCAGCCCTATGAAAAATACTAGAAGGAAAACTCCAACCCAAGGATGTTGGCAGCATCAACAAAAACATAGACAATTGATGGTCATATCAGCAAATCCCAAAGAAGGGAAAATCGCACAAATTAACATCACCAACACAACAATGAAAACTAAATTAACAGAAGATAGCAATCACTAGTCATTAATATCCTCTAATATAAATGAATTCATTTATTAATTGTTTCTCTCAGTGTCTGTGCTACTAGGGTTATATTTAGGAAGTGGTCTCCTGTGCCAATACATTCAAGTGTACTTTCCACTTTCTCTTTTATAACGTTCAGTGTGGCTATATTTATATTGAGGTCTTTGGTGATTTTGACTTGAGTTTTGTGATTGGTAATAAATATGAATCTATTTTAATTCTTCTACATGTTGATTTGCAGTTATGCCAGCACCATTTGTTAAATACCCTTTCTTTTTCCATTTGATAATTTTTGGCTCTTAGCAAAAAAAATCAGGTGTTCAAAGATGTGTGAATTGATATCCAGGTCTTGTATTCAATTCCATTGGTCCTGCTGTCTGTTTTTATGCCATTACCAGGCTGTTTTCAGTACTGTAACTCTGTAGTAGAATTTGAAGCGAGGGAATGTGATGCCTCCAGTTCTTTAATTGTACAGGATTGTTTTGGCTATCCTGGGTGTTTTTGCTTTTTTTTGTAATTTATTTATTTATTAAAGATTTCTCTTTCCCCCGCCACCTCCTCCCATTTCCCTGCCCTTCCCCCAATCAAGTCCCCTCCCTCATCAGCCCAAAGAGCAATCAGGGTTCCCTGCCCTGTGGGGAGTCGAAGGACCTCCGACCGCATTCCAGGTCTAGTAAGGTGAGCATCCAAACTGCCTAGGCTCCCACAAAGCCAGTACGTGCAGTAGGATCAAAAACCCATTGCCATTGTTCTTAAGTTATCAGTAGTCCTCTATGTTCAGCAAGTCCGGTTTTATCCCATGCTTTTTCAGACTCAGTCCAGCTGGCCTTGGTGAGTTCCCGATAGAACATCCCCATTGTCTCAGTGTGTGGGTGCACCCCTCGCGGTCCTGAGTTCCTTGCTCATGCTCTCTCTCCTTCTGCTCCTGATTTGGACCTTGAGATTTCTGTCTGGTGCTCCAATGTGGGTCTCTGTCTCTGTCTCCTTTCATCGCCTGATGAAGGTTAATATTCAGGAGGATTCCTATATATTTTACTTTGGGTTCTCCTTATTTAGCTTCTCTAGGATCACTAATTATAGGCTCAAAGTCCTTTGTTTATGGCTAGAAACCAAATATGAGTGAGTACATCCGATGTTTCTCTTTTTGGGTCTGGCTTACCTCACTCAGGATGGTGTTTTCTATTTCCATCCATTTGCTGGCAAACTTCAAGAAGTCCTTGTCTTTTACTGCTGAGTAGTATTCTAATATGTATATATTCCATACTTTCTTCATCCATTCTTCCATTGAAGGACCATCTGCATTGTTTTCAGGTTCTGGATATTACAAACAATGCTGCTATGAACATAGTAGAGCATATAATTTTGTTGTATGATAAGACCTCTTTGGGTATATTCCCAAGAGTGGTATTGCTGGGTCCATGGGTAGGTTGATCCCAAATTTCCTGAGAAACCTCCACACTGCTTTCCAGAGTGGTTGCACAAGTTTGCATTCCCACCAGCAATGGATGAGTGTACCCCTTTCTCCACAACCTCTTCAGCAAAGGCTATTATTGGTGTTTTTGATTTTAGCCATTCTGACAGGTGTAAGATGGTATCTTAAAGTTGTCTTGATTTGCATTTCCCTGATCGCTAAGGAGGATGAGCATGACCTTAAGTGTCTTTTAGCCATTTGAACTTCTTCTGTTGAGAGATCTCTGTTCAGCTCTGCCCAATTTTATAATTGGGTTGATTAGCCTTTTACTGTCTAGTTTCTTGAGTTCTTTATATATTCTGGAGATCAGACCTTCGTCAGTTGCGGGGTTGGTGAAGATCTTCTCCCAGTCAGTGGGTTGCCTTTCTGTCTTAGTGACAGTCCTTTGCTTTACAGAAGTTTCTCAGTCTCTGGAGGTCCCATTTCAATAAGGCCCTTAATGTCTGTGCTGCTGCGGTTATACGTACGAAGTAGTCTCCTGTGCCCATGTGTTGTAGAGTACTTCCCACTTTCTCTTCTATCAGGTTCAATGGGTTCAGCCTCATATTGAGGTCTTTGATCCATTTGGACTTGAGTTTTGTGCATGGTGATAGATATGGATCTATTTTAATTCTTCTACAGGTTGACATCCAGTTTTGCCAGCACAATTTGTTGAAGATGCTCTCTTTTTTTCCATTGTATACTTTTCCATTGTATAGCTCATTTATTGAAAATCAGGTGTTCATAGGTTTGTGGGTTAATGTCAGGGTCTTCTATTCGATTCCATTGGTCGACTTCTCTGTTTTTATGCCAATACCAAGCTGTTTTCAATACTGTAGC
>NW_026068125.1:2241871-2242686 GCF_014885135.2 Alexandromys fortis
ACACCCTTAATATAAAAGCACCCACTTATGTAAAAGAAATATTACTAGAACTGAAGGCAGACATCAAACCACACACACTAGTAGTAGGAGACTTCAATACACCTCTCTCTCCAATGGACAGGTCAATCAGACAGAAATCTAATAGAGAATTAAGAGAATTATTGGAGGTAATGAAGCAAATGGACTTAACAGACATCTATAGAACACTCCACCCAAACAGGAAAGAATATACCTTCTTTTGTGCAGCTCATGGAACCTTCTCGAAAATTGACCACATACTCAGAAACAAAGGAAACCTCCACAGATACAAAAAAAAAATATCAGTGTCCACCTGTGTCTTATCAGATCACCACGGATTAAAGTTAGAAGGCAACAACAATGCTGCCCCCCAAAAAGCCTACAAACTCATGTTTTTGCTTTTTCATATGAAGTTGAGTACCTTCCTTTCAAGGTCTGTAAAGACATTTGCTGGGACTTTGATGGGCATTGTGTTGAATATGTAGATTGCTTTTGGTAAGATTGCTACTTTTACTATGTTTATTCTACCTACCCAAGAGCATGGGAGATCTCTCCAGTTTCTGGTGTCTTCTTCAATTTTTTTTCTTCAAATATTTAAATTTCTTGTCATACAGGTCTTCCACTTACTTGATCAGAGTTACTCTGAGATATTTCAAGTTATTTGTGACTATTTTGAAGGATTTCTTTCTCAGTCCATTTATCATCTACACAAAGGAGAGCCACTAATTTTTATGTTAATTTTTTATCCTGCAGCATTACTAAATGTATTTATGAGATGCAGAATTTCCTTGGTAATA
>NW_026068125.1:2242806-2271728 GCF_014885135.2 Alexandromys fortis
TATATATCAAATAGTGAGAGTTGACTTCTCTTCTGATTTCTATCTCTTTGATCTCAATTTATTGTCTTATTGCTCTTGCTAGGACCTCAAGAACTATATTGAATAGATATGGAGAGGGGGGACAACCTTATCTTGTTCCTGATTTCATTGAGATCACTGTGAGTTTCTCTACATTTAGTTTGATGTTGGCTGTTAACTTGCTCTATATTGCCCTTTTTATTATTAGATATATTCCTTGTATCCCTTCTCTCTTCAAGACTTTTATCATGAAGGGATGCTGTGTTTTGTCAAAGGCTTTTTCAGCATCTAATGAGATAATCATGTGTTTTCTATTTTTCAGTTTATATCTTGGATTACATTTACAGATTTTCATATGTTGAAACATCTTATTTGATATATATTGTTTAAATCTGTTTTTGTTATGGGATATCTTGTTTTCTCCATCGATGATAAAAGAAAGCTTTGTGGGGTATAGTAGTCTGGGCTTGCATTCATTGTCTCTTAGTATCTGCCACACATATATCCAAGACCTTCTGGCTTTCATGGTTTTCATTGAGAAGTCAAGTGTAATTTTGATAGGTTTACCTTTATATGCTACTTGACCTTTTTCCTTTGCAGCTCTAAATATTCTTCCTTTATTTTGTATGTTTTGTGCTTTGATATTATATGGCAAGGGGAGGTTTGTTTGTTTGTTTTTGATCCAGTCTATTTGGTGTTCTGTAAGTTTCTTGTACCTTCATAGGAATATACTACTTTAGGTTGGGAAAGTTTTCTTCTATAATTTTGTTGGATATATTTTCTAGGACTTTGAGCTGAAATTCTTCTCCTTCTTATACCCCTATTATTTTTAGATTTGGCCTCTTCATGGTGTCCCAGATTTCCTGGATGTTTTCTGTTAAGAATTTGCTGTTTTCTTTGATCAATGAGTCTATTTCCTCTATAGTATCTTCAGTACCTGGTATTCTTTCTTCTATCTCTTGTATTCTGTTGGTTATACTTGTCTCTGTAGTTACTGTTTGTTTATCCAGATTTTCCATATCCAGCCATCCCTCTATTTGTGTTTTCTTTATTGCCCATTTTTTGTTCTTCAAGTCTTGTACTGTTTTCTTTGCCTGTTTGATTGCTTTTTCTTGTTTTCCTTGGGTATCTTTGAGTGATTTATTAATTTCTTCTGTTTGTTTGTCTTCTATTCTATTTCTTTAAGGGTTTTTTTTTACTTCCTGTTTAAGGGTCTCCATCATTTTCATAAGAATTCATTTAAAGTCGATTTTGTCGACTTCTACTGGGTCGAAAGATGTTTAATTCTTTCTGTTGCATGTTCACTGGATTCTGGTGTTACCATGTTGATTTTCAGGATGTTGGAGGAATTCTTGCGTTGGTACCTGCCCATCTCTTCCTTTAAATAAGGACAGCAGAGTCTTAGCATATTGGTCCAATCTTTGCTGTGGCTGACTGTATACTTGGGAGTTTTTTTGGGGATTTTTTTTTTTTGTCTGCTTTCTCTTATGTCCCCATAGCATGGAGCAGGCTCTCAGATCCCCTCCACTCTTAAGTAGGCTGTGCTGGGGGATCCAAGGACCTCTCAGATTAAAAGGAGTGCTTTGTTTCAGAGTGGAATGTGGTAAAGAAAGCCAACCCTCTGGAATACACCACACTGGATGGCCAGAAAAGCTTAGGGAATTGGAAGGGGACTAGACTAAGTTCCCCGGGACTATCTGGCCACATGACCAATACTTACCTCGCCAGATCCTCTCAGCCTCCTTTCTGTCTTGCTTAAGACAAGATATCTTATTTTTCAGTATTACATTATGCAAGGTAGCTGGTTATCAAACTTCCAGAATATACTCCTATCTCCCATCTCCCTTTAATGTGTGTGTGTGGAAAGGAGCAGCTAAGTTTACAGATGTAAACAGTGGCATCTAGCTTTATGTTACATTGGGGGATTTGAACTCAGTTATTCATGCCTTCTTAGCCACTGATTTATCTTTTCAGCCCTGTAACTATTTTTAAATTCTATACAAGTGTCACTTGATTTTGCTAGTTTGTTTACACTTATTTGTATCTTGTTATTTTAATATATTTACCCAACAGTCATATTTGTTGCATTATGAAAGAAAAATGCGATCTGAAACTGAGAACATGCACAATCTTTATTGAGTTCATTAAGTACTAAATCATCCGACAAGTTGTAATTTATGTAATTTGTATTCTTTAGAGTTTCTTGGTTAATACTGTAATAGTTTTTGCAGTATTGGAAGTCCAAAGTGTTTTTTCCTTCTATTTAGAATGTAAAAATAATATTGTCGTCTCCCAAAATTTATTTTCCAGTTTCAACAGGTTTGGATTCACATAACAAAATATGCACCTGTACCTTATCATGAATCACAAGACTCAAAGCCATGAAATGCAGTTTGATCAGCAGAGTTCTTTCAGTGCAGGCAGCCCTGCACAACAGCTCAGTACTATGCAATGGTAATTATTTTATTTAAAACCATTTGTAATAATACTGAGAAGCATTTGGGAACATAGTTAATAAAAGCAAAATAACATATTCCATAAAATAAGCCATATTGTGAAGCTTTCAAAGAATATGTGGAAGAAAAAGATTGTGATATAATATTAAATAAACCAAGAAGAACATAAAATTTCGTGGTGGTAATGAACTGAATTTTATTTGAAATTGTTAAATAAGTAAATATTAAATTCACAGACTCTCTCTGAGAGAGGCTCCACAGGTGTCTTTTCTCAAGCCTGTATTATTATGATTAAAAATAAAAAAAAATGTTATTAGATTTTTTATCATCAAATTGAAAGATTTTCAAAACAAATGAATAATTGTTTAAATAAATAAAATGATGATTACAATGCTGAAAAGATGTCTTTATGTGTATTATTTAACTTATATGTAATTAAAGTGGAATTGTACAAGTACATCTTAGATATTAAAATATTGGTAACATTTAATTTCCAATGAACTGGAAATTATACATAAAGTCATACCATAAGAGCAAAGTATCCATATAGACAAATAAATAAATATTAGATAATTTAAAAAGAAGTAAAGTAGAAAATTATATGGAAGAAAATAGCTGTTACTATTAAAACAAACTTTAGTTAAAATAAAACAAGTCCAACTACTGTAATGAAAAAAATTGAATTAAATACTGACAGTTGAAAAGACCATGTTCCACCATTAGAGTGGCTTTAGAAAAGAAATCAGCAACAGATGTATTGTTTGACTTAAGGGGAAGAGGACATGCACTACTACCACATTCCCTGCGCGGGGCCCTGGCATGGTTCCTTGCCATTTGGAGACTTGTACAGCTTCCAGTTTGTGCTGTCTGCCCATGAGTTCTGGGTTTCTTGTGCCAGGTATGGAATTGATTTGATTGCTTTTACTTTGTCAAGTAAAGCATATTTCTCAGTATTTAACCAATACCAAGGCGGGAAACTAGTGGCTCAGGACCATTTCTGTCGCCACTGGTTGCATTGCTACTAGTTGTGACTCTGCAACCATGACATCTGCTGGACAATAAATATTATTATATGTAAACAATTTGCTGGATCTCACAACAGGTAATTAATAAATCAATCTGACAGACTACATTAATATTGAAAATTTTAGTAATTTTTTGCTAATACTGTTAATTGTATTTTGTGAAGCTCATATGGTTATGGTGATACTTCAATTTACTGGATATTGGGATTCAGTTTTTTTCTTCATTTTATATCATTAAGAAAGAATGGGCACTTTTAAGAATGATACAGTCTTTACAGACTAATAATGAACAGCTAGCTGACAGGATTAATACCATCAAATATAGTTATGTGAAAAAATTAATACTATTAAAAAGGGGTACATTAATTTAACAGACAAAATTAAATCCATATCTAAGGGTATTGCTAAATTAACTGAAAGAATTCATAATTGAATTTGACAATCACAAGTTGTTAAAAGTTTGATAGGTTAGCAGATAGAGCATCTTTCCAGGATGACAATCTGCACAGTATCAAGTCATGTCCAAGGATGAGGTGTTATCTTTAAAGGAGAAACTTCAGCCCTTGGAATCTCATGTGCAGAATGAAGACAAGAGGCTTGGTTCCTCAAAGAAATCAATATGAAAATATACAGGTCAAGAGATTTGGGCTTTACAAAAGACAATATTAAAAAATTTTGAAATGATTGAGGAAATTATTGGAGCTGATGAACAGGGAAAGAAGGCACAAGGACAGGATTCAACATTTCCAGTAGCTGTCAGAGATGACTTACCCAGGGTTTTAGCTTCCTACTCTGTAATCTACTCTGAAAAAGCATCAAGTTCTAAAGGCCCTAAAGGATCCAAAGATGGATACCTAAAAGAATGGATGATCTAAAAGAAATTAAGCAAGCTATTGTAACTTATGGCTTGCATTCCACATTTCTTAGGGACATGATAAAGACATGGTCTTCTAGTATCAAGGCAACACCACATGACTTGATTCAGTTAGTTTCAGCAGTCCTGGATAATGGACCCCAATTGATGTTTAAATGTTATTTCGGGGAGGAGGCAAAAATTTTGGAACAACAGGGAAAAGCAAAGGACTTGATACTTCCCAAGTTCAAATTTTTAGTGAGGACACTTATGCTTTATACGTTCTTTACAATGAACAAATCTTGTTCTTATGCCACAAAGCAGTCTTAAATGTTTGGGACAGGATGCAGGAACTAGAAAAATAAATTTAATCATATACCAGGATTAAACAGGGCCACAAACAAAACTAGAAAAAAAATTAATTTAATCCATATACCAGGATTAAACGGGGCCTTTAGTGACTTTTTGCAAAGATTAACTAAGGCTGTACAAATAGGAGTAACCAACCCAAATGCTGGATGAGTACTTATTGGATCTCTGGCTTTTGAAAATGGCAACTTAGAATGCAAAAAGATACTTGGGCCTTTAAAGGTTAAATCAACACCAATGGATGAATGGATTCTGCATTCAATTAACATTGAGACATTTGACTACAATACTGAATCTTGGGTAAAAGAAGCAATTTCCAAAGGAATGAGGAGACATCCAAATGCCAAATGTTTTAATTGTGGTAGAGTAGGACATCTAAAAAGGAATTATAGACAAAAAATTTCCTGTGAACAATATATCCTCTGGGAATGGCAAAAATAAAAGGACTCAACCTTCAGGTGTAGCAAAGGTTGATATTGGACCAATGAATTCAGATTAATAAAAAACAGACCCGACAACCTGATAACACTGGGAAACTCCTGGAGAGGCCTTTAGCAGGTCCCCAAATCAAAAGTGGCCCAGTCATTCCCAGTCACTGTGAGAGACATGTCTCACCAGGAAAATTAAGAAAAAAATAGAGCCTTCTGTAAAAGACCATACTGTTCTAGATGATGGTATAAAATGTAGGATAAGTCAAAAATTCTAATAAGAAATAGGAAAAATATATTCTGGCAGACTTCTATAAATGATCAAAGACCAAAGCTAAGGGTGCATATAAATGGTACTGTAATTGTAGGTTTGATAGACACTGGTGAAAATGTGAGTATCATTACTCCAGAATTTTGGCATCAAAATTGGCTTCTTCAAGAGGCAGATGTTCAATTACTAGGAATTGGAACCATAACTCAAGTTAAATAAAGCACAGATGTGTTCACTGCAGTGGGAAGAATGTAAGAGGGAAACTGAGGCCATATATGGCTAATATTGCAGTAAATTTATGAGATCATGACCCGCTGCATCAATGGATACCCAGATTAATACTCCTGTGGTGTAGGAGGTCCTTCTGTATTTGTGTTGCTTTCATTGGTTAAATAAAGAAACCGCCTTAGCCTTTTGATAGTGCAGTATTTAGATAGGCAGGAAGACAAAACTGAAAGCTGGGAGTAGGAAGGCAGAGGGGAGAACAACCACGGAGTTACCAGAGTCAGACATGCTAAATCTTTCCTGGTAGACCACAACCTAATGGTGAACACAGATTATTAGAAATGGGTTAAATCAAGATGTGACAGTTAGCCAATAGGAGGCTAGAAATAATGGGCCAGGCAGTATTTAAGTGAATTCAATTTGTGTGTTGTTATTTTGGGGTATAAGTTATCTGGGTGGCAGGACACAGCCCACCACTCCTCTTACAACACTCCTACAGTCCCAGAAACTCATAATTCTAGAAAGGATATTATAAAGTACTATACACAAAGGTCGCCAGCCATTCAGGCTGTACAAGAACATAATGAAACTAGCAAACATTTAGAGGTACCAACAGCCCTGCCTTTAAAATGTTTAATTGAAAAACCAGCATGGGTTAAGCAGTGGCCTCTAGCTGAAGAAAAGTTGCAGGGTTTAGAATAGCTGGTACAAGAGCAACTAGATGCTCACCATATTGAAGAATCAACCAGCCCTTGGAATTCTCCTGCATTTGTCGTTAAAAAGAAATATGGTAAATGAAAAATAGTGACAGATTTAAGAGCTGTCAATAAATAAGGTAATTCAACCTATGGGCCCTCTACAATCTGGAATTCTCCTACCTTCTCTATTACCAAATGGACTGCCTATTATAGTTATTGGTTTGAAAGATTGTTTCTTCACTATACCTTTACAGGAAAAGGATAGGGAATAATTACCTTCCCAGAGTCTACTTATAATAATTCTCAGCCTATTTGAAGATATCAATGGACTATTCTCCCACAGGAAATGCTCAATAGACCCACTCTGTGCCAATACTTTGTAAGTCAGTCATTGTAAATAATATGTAAGTAATTTCCTAAGTCTAGAATTTACCATTACATGGATAAAATTTTGCTACCTAATTCAAACACAGATACTTTAGAAAGAATGTTTGAAGAAGTAAAGTTTTACCAAAATGGGGATTAGAAATTACTCCTGAAAAAATACAGAAAGGAGATTCTGTAAATTACCTAGGTTATAAAATAGGTTTGCAGAAAATTAGAACACAAAAAGCACAAATTAGAAGAGACCGGTTGTGGAATCCTTATGACTTTCAACAGTCTATCTACGACTGGCTGTTCAGATAACTCCTGATCTAATAATTCATTTAGACAAAACCTTAGATGGTAATAAAAACTTAAATAGTCCCAGCGAATTCACAGCTGAAGCAGAAAATGAATTGACAATTGCTGAGGGAAAATTACAGGAGGCACATGTGTATAGGGTGAATCCAAATCCTAGTTTTATTCTAGTCATATTGCCTTCCGGAATTTCGCCTATGGGAATTTTAATGCAGAGGGATGATATTATCTTATGGTTCTTTTAAGCACATAAGCCAAGTTAAAAAATTAAAAACTTATGTGGAAAAGGTCTCTGAATTAATTGTAAAAGGTAAATTGAGACTTTGTCAATTAACAGGTTTATACCCAGCAGAGATTATAGTGACTTTTATTACTGATGAAATAAAAAAAAGTTATGGGAAGACAATAAACCATGGCAAATAGCTTGTGCTAATTTTGGGGGAGAAATTAATAGCAATGATCCTAAAAGCGATAGATTGAACCTTATAAAGTGAACTTCTTGGGTTTTCTATGAAGTGTATGTGATACTCCAATAAGTGGTTATTTTATGACACCAACAGACAAGAAAAAACTAAAATGAGTTATGATGTTAGACATATTTCCATTATGACAAAATTTTATTTTGTCTAATAACTGACAGTAATCACCTGAAAGCATCAGCAGTCAGGAAGTATTTTTGCCCGCTGGTCCTCTGTCTGCATGCATGGGACTGTTTCTTGTTTCTTTGCCAGTTACTGATGTTGGTGCAAGTGTTTAGTGTTGTGAGATTGACTAACACTTCCCTTCCATAATGATACAGAGAAGATTGGTGTTTATGGAGATTCTTCCTACACTAGTACTTTCCATGGAAGTTACCACAAGCCTTGAACATATATTGAATGGATCCCCAGTCTAACTACCTTGTAGCTGTATCCAGAAGCCAAATGCTGCATGATGCTTGAAGAACTTACCATACAATCTTAAACAACACGGGAAGATCTATTTTTGCAAAATTAAAACTCTGTATGTATTATCAATGAATAGACCCCAAGAGTCCTCTTACTTAGTATTTTACTAGGAATCAAAGTTCACTGGGCTTTTAAGCAAACATGTCTGCAGGAAATGTAGGGTGTGCTGTTGGGCCTTCCAAGGAAGAAAATGTTCTGAAAGCATGATGTGGAAAAAGAGTTAGCAACACACCAAAAATGTTGGTTGTGTATTCTAATATGGATGAGTATAATCTAGACCAGGACTCCCAGCCTGTTTCACCCTCTGAGGGTTCAGCTCACCAAGGAATTGGCTTTTCCCATACTTGTCACATTTTCATCTATCAGCCACTACTGAGAGCCATATCTCTAAACTGCAACATACATCTACCTTAGTGTTTGCTGTCATGATATTCATTGCTGCATCTCATGATTATACCTTAGTCCCAATACTACATTTTGAATTCATCTCAAGGTTTCCGTGGGTGTTAGTTTTCTGTCTAAAACCTCTTGTACCTTTAAGACAAAATGCAAATCTCATACTATGGTCCACAAATAGCTGAAATTTTAATTCCTGCTTCTATTCCTATCTCATTGTTTATCCACTCTCCACAGTTCTGCCTGATGTGACCTCAGCATTCTTTCTGTGTCCCATATTTGTCATGTTCTTTCCATCCTGAAGATCTTCACAGACTCCTCCCTCTAGGAAGTAGCTCCTGGTCGTCCTTTGGATAAATTTTTCTGGTCAGTTGAAATAGCAGATCCTTAGAAAGAAATAAAAAAAAAAAAAGAAGAGAAAAAAATGTATGGATCAGTTTAAGATGTCCTTATAAGAACCAGGAAAATGTCAAATACCAAAAGATAATCAGATGGGAAAGTGGCAGTGGTCTGCATCACAAGTAACAGCCGTGAGGAGCAGAGAATCCTTCCAGTCACAATGGTGACAGGCTTTGCCATCTTCAAACATGGGTTAGTACTTTTTGTTTTATGGTACAGCTTAGGAGACAGAGCCCACTTGGATTATTGCTTCAAATACAGGCAGAGAATGCTGTGTCCTGAAGTGCGAGTGATGGACATTCTGTAAAATCAGTGTTGAAAGCAATGCTAGTTTCTAAGCAAAGTTAAAATTTAAAACTGGGTTTTTAACTTTAGATTCTAGAATCCAGATATTTAATTTTTTTCCAGATTTTAAAAATTTTATTTTTGATACAATTTATTTGTTGGGGGGCAGTGCTAATGCCATGGGGTGGTACACGCATGTTGGGTGGGGATTGGTGGACAATTTATGGGAGTCGATTTTATCTTTCTATCAGGCCATCAGGTGGAGGCGAGAGCCTGGACAGGCTGAGCTGTCTCGCTGGCTCTGTTTTCCAGCTTTTTGCTCTGTTCTATGTACAGACTGTGGTGGCTTACTGTGTGCTTGTAATATTTTCCCCTCTTTTAATCTTCTTCAGTAAAGCGGTAGGCCTTGATTTTCTTGTCATTCAGTCTTGGCTAAAATTAGAGTTGACTTTACAGATATTTCATTTTTTTTTTTTTTTGGATGCAACAATCACCAAACTGACTGGTCAACCTCATGCTGTTTAGAATATTAGGCCACTGGTTAATTGTGAATTACATAAACATTCATTGATTTTTTTTCCCCCAATGTTCATTCGATATATTGACTACCCGAAAGTGTTTTTTCTTCAGTCTGCTCCCTTCTCCCCTGTCATGGTAATCTGTGCTGAGACATTCTCTCTACTAAAATTAGGCAATATTTTCTATTCCTTACTTATTTCTTGAAATCTTTCAGGCAGTTGCCATAGAAGGACAGTAGAATCTTTTTCTGAGTGTGTGAGACTAAATTTTTAAAGCTGTGCATTGGTTATTTCTGTTTCAACACTGGTGGATTTTATTATAACAAGAGGATCCAGGAAATATTTTCAGCTCATCTAAAAACGCCAGACTTTCATCTTTCTTTCAAATCAACCCTTTGAGTTTGTAGTAGTTGTATCAAAACATGTACAGCACCATCTTTTGATGAAATTCTTGCCCCACGGCCATCATCTTCATCACGGAAACACATCACCTCATTGTTGTAAGTTTTTTTTTTTTTTTTTAAATACCATGGACACCTTTGACTCTCTCAAGCATAGACTAGCATTGCCTCATCATCTCATTACTTGCATTTTGTGGTTGTTTTTAGATGAGACCAGCTGCCTTCTGATCCCTAAAATGTCAGAGTGAGAAAAAAAGTCATTTTATACAAGAATGAAAAAGTTAGATATTCTATGAGTCAAAACTCCCTCAGAAATCTTTTTTAGAAATCTGAAGAAGTGTTTCTTCACTAAATGTACAAAGGTGACTACTGTCACTACCAGTGGCCGTTAGAGATGCTGTGATAGGCAATGTCTAGCAAACAGTCACAACCCAAGCAGGTATCCCCCAGTTTGTACTTATAGGGACATCAATATCTCTTGGTCTTGAAGAGAAAAACAAATATAACAAACAACCAGAAAACTAACACAGAAAACTTCTCTGCCTTTACCAATGACTGCATCTAGAATCTCTTTGTATAGCATTTTTCTCAGTTCTACAGTAAAAATCAAGCGAGAAGAGCTATTAATACCTTGTTAAACAAAAAAAGAACTCTTACCTGTGGCTTCATATTAATATACTACCATGTTTACCATGAAAATTGTATCCAACAGAAAGGCATGCATATGTGAATACCAACTCTTCATCGTTAGGTAAGCAGTCTACTCCCCCAGGAATCCTGGAAGACATTGAAAGAATGATAGATGATTTCAACTTAGCACACCTAACAGTTCATAAGCCTGTAAGGATGGGTTAGAGTTGTGACACTGTTAAAAAAATAATTTCTTTTAAAAAATTGATTCCAAAATAACATAAAATTTCAAGCGTAATTATTTGAAATAATTTAAAATCCCTTTTATGGTTGCTTGTATTACTTTTGGATAGTTGTGCTTAGTCATTTTGCTTCTGTGTGTGTGTGTGTGTGTGTGTGTGTGTGTGTGTGTATGAAGCATAGGTGAGGTGACGAGACTAAGAGAATTCTGGCAAGAGCAAAGTCAGAGTGTCAGTCACCAGAAAGACACAGAGGAAACAAGATGAGAATGTCTTAATGAGAAAAGGTACCATGCCATGTGGCTAAACATAAACAAAAATTATTGGTCAATTTGAGTTGTAAAAGCTAGTTAATGATACCCCTGATCTAATCGGCCAAACAGTTTATAATTAATATAAGCCTCTGTGTGTTTCATGGGACTGAACAGCTGAAGGATCAGGTGGGACAAAACTTCCATCTACAGTAAAATAATGATTACTTTTTAAAAACTGATTTTCAAATAACATAAAATTTCAAATCATAATTATTTGAAATAATTTTCAATCCCCTTTATGGTTGTTTTAATTCCATTTGGATAACTGTGCTCAGTCATTGTGTTTGTGTATGTATTTGTACAAATGCACAATTGGATATCCAAGTGCATGGGTGTGGAGGGACAAGAGGACAAATTCAGCTGCTGTTTAAGTATGATTTGACTTGTCTACTAAGACAGGCTCTCATGTTCTGGAACTTCACAAGGAGGTGAAGCTGTTTAGCCAGGAATCCTCAGGAATCTTCTGTCTCTGCCTCTAAGGATTCAGGTCACAAACATTAATGATCATACTCAACTTATTTTTGTGGGATATAAGTTTAGGTCTTTATGCTTCCGCAGTGCATACTTAATCTAAGGAGCCACCTTCCCAACTATTTATTATATACTGCTTAATAACCAATAAGGCTCCCAAGGACACATTCCTATTTTGACACTAAAGAGACTAATAAAAAATCTTATGTGTAAACCTCTATCTGAAAATTATTAAATAATTAAAGATACTTGAGTGTTCAATACACACATACACATACATTTCTCTCAAGTCTCCTTTCAAACTGTAAATTGCTTCATCAATAATGAAATTCAGAGAAGAAATACATATAGCTTTTAAAAGAGAGTAAATATTGGTCCCTTAGATAAAAAGAAGAAACATGTAATTTCCTAAGAGTATAAGTCTAATAACTTTTGGTCTAGTGATGATGTAACATTGTATGATAACACAACAATCATAGATATTCAATAAATGTTACCTTCCATTAAAATATATACTAATAGTTTTATTATAAATATTATGTGGCTGCAAATTAAGAAAAGAAATAGCCACCATTTTACTGGCATATATATTCAAAAACAATCAATGATTCTCTATAAAATATGGTATTGCAGGGACACTGATAGTGACTAGCATGTGTCCAAATAGCCTGATCGTCAATGACCTCTTTTGGGAAACAATTTACATCTTCCCAAAACTATTATTTTCCTGACCACTTTGAGAACTCTTAAAATTCTTTTCCTGGTAGTTTATGAATCATTCTTTGATGAAGAGAGAATTTTATATCATAATTTTACTTTAAAACAATCTTTTCTCATTATACATGCCAATCAGTTTCCACTCCCTTCCATCCTCCTGCTACCCCCACTTTTCCCCCACCCCAAACTTCATCCATTCCTCAGAAGGTAAAGCTTCTCATGGGAAGTCAAATCTGGCATTTTATTTTGAGGCCTGACAAAGGCCCTCTCTCCTATTTCTAGGATGAACAAGGCATCCCTCCAAATAGAATAGGCTCCAAAAATGTCAGTTCAATCACTAGCAGTAAGTCCTGGTCCAACTGCAGGTGACCCCACAGACTACCCTAGTCATGCTACTGGCACCCACATTCAGAGGGCCTTGTTATGTTTTATTCAGGTTACCCAACTACCAATCTGGACTCAGAGAGCTTCCACTAGCTCAAGTTCTGTGGTATCCCCAGCATGGTCATAATCCTTTTGCTTATACTATTGTTCCTCCCTCACTTCCACTGTACTCTCAGAGTTCAGCCCAGCGCTGAGCTGTGTATCTCTGCCTTTGCTTCCATCAGTTGTTGGATGAACAATGACAATTAAGGTAGTCATCAATCAGACTATAGGTCAGATCAGGTACCCTCCCCACTATTGCTAGGAATCTTAACTGGGGTCATCCTTGTGGATTCCTGGGAATTTGCCTACTGCCAGGTTTCCTGCTAGCCCAATAATGACTCTCTCATTCAAGATATCTCTTTCCTTCCTCTCCCTCTCTGTCCTTCCCCAATCTTGGTCATCCCGTTTCTTCACGTTCTCCTACCCCTCTCCTTCTTCCATCTCCCCCCTTCCTCCCTCTTATCCCCCCTATGGTCACAATTTCAGGACCCTTATCAGGATTTCCCCTTATCAGGATTTATGTGTTTTCCTTAGGTTTCTCTTTGTTAACTAGCTCTCTGGGGTCCTGGACTATAGGCTCATTATCCTTTGCTTTACATGTAATACCCACTTATGTGTGAGTACATAATGTGTTTACATTTCTGGGTCTTGGTTACCTCACTCAGGATTTTTTTCCTAGTTCAATCCATTTTATATTAAATTTTAAGGTATCATTTGTTTTTACACCTGAATTGTACTCTGTTATATAAATGTACCACATTTTCTTTATTAATTTTTCATTGGGAAGACATCTAGGCTATTTCTATATTCTGGATATTACAAATAATGCTGATATAAACACAGTTGAGCAAATGTTTTTGTAGTATGAGTATGAATCCTTTGGGTATATGCCTAAGAGTGGTATTGCTGGGTGTTGAGGTAAATTGGGTCCCAATTTTCTGAGAAATCACCATACTGATTTTCAAAGTAGCTGTATTCATTTGCATTTCCACCAGCAAAGAAAGTATGTTCCCTTTACTCCATACCCTCTCCATAATAGGCTATTATTGGTATTTTTGATCTTAGGCTTTCTGATTGGGTAAGATGGTATCTCATATTTATTTTGTTTGCATTTTCTTGATGCCTAAAGATGTTGAGCAAAAATCTTAAGGGTTCAGTTGATATTCTTCTGTTGAGAATTCTCTGTTTCGATATGTACCCCATTTTTAATTGGATTATTTGATATTTTGGTGTCTAGGTCCTTAAGTTCTTTATATATTTTGGAGGTCAGTGCTCTATCTGATGTGGAGCTGGTGAATATATTTTTTCATTCATTTGGCTGTGTCCTTTGCCTTACAAAAGCTTCTCATTTTCAGGAGATCCCATTTATTAAATGTTGCTATCAGTGTCTGTGTTACTTATATTATATTTAGGAAGTGGAATTCTGTGCCCATGAGTTGAAAGCTATGCCCCCTTTCTCTTCTTTGAGATTCACTGTCACTGGATTTATGTTGAAGCCTTTGACCCATTTGAATTTGAGTTTTGTGTGCGAGAATAGATATGCATCTATTTGCATTCTTCTACATGTTGACATTCAGTTTTGCCAGCACCATTTGTTGAAGATGCTTTCTTGCTTAATTTGCATAATTTGAACTTATTTGCAAAAACAAGGTATTCATTGGGGGTGTGGATTAATATCAGTGTCTTTGATTCAATCCCATTTAGATTTTCTGGTTTGATGCTAATACTAAGGTGTGTTTGTTACTGTAGCTCTATAAAAGAGCTTAAAATCAGGGATGGTGATGCCTCCAGAAGTGCCTTTATTGTACAGGATGATTTTGGCTATTCTGGAATTTTTGGTTTTCCATGCAGAATTGGTTAATGTTCTTTTGAAATCTGTGAAGAATTGTGTTGGGATTTTGATGGGGATTGCATTGAGTCTGTAGATTGCTTTTGGTAAGATTATCATTTTTATTATGTTGATCCTATCTAACCAAAACCATGGAAGATCTTTCCACTTTCTAATATCTTTTTCAATAACTTAAAGTTTTTATCATTCAGGTCTTTCATTTTTTGGTCTGCCCCATAATATTTCATGTGATTTGTGGTTATTATTAAGGGTGATGTTTCTCTGATTTCTTTCTCAGTCCTTTTATCATTTGTATATAGCAGGGCTACTCCTCTTTTTTTAATTTATGTTGCTGAAGTTGTTTATCAGATGTAGGAGTTCCATGGTTGAATTTTTGGTGTCACTTATGTATACTATCATATCATCACAAATTGTGAAAATTTGACTTCCTTCTTTCCAATTTTTATCCCATTGATCTTCTTTTGTTATCTTACTGATGTTGCTAGAATGTTGAGTACAATATTGAATAGATATGAAGAGAGTGGACATCCTTGTTACTGATTTTAGTGGAATCACTTTGAGTTTCTCTCCACTTAATTTGATGTTGACTGTTGGCTTTCTGTATATTGCTTTTATTATGTTTGGATACATTCCTTTTATCTCTGATCTCTCATAGATAGACCTTTATCATGAAGGAGTGTTGGATTTTGTCAAGAGCTTTGACAACATGCAATGAGATAATCATATTGTTTTTTCTTTTAGTTTATTTTTATGGTGGATTACACTGACAGATTTTCATATGTTGAACCATCCCTGCATTTCTGGCATGAAGTCTGCTTGATCATGGTAGATGGTCTTTTTGATGTGCTCTTGGATACAGTGTACCAGCATTTTATTGCAATTTTGCAGCAATGTTCATGAAGGAGATTGGTCTGTAATCATTTTTTAGTTGTATCTTTGTGAGGCTTGAGTACCAGAGTAACTGTAGCACCATAAAAAGAGTTGGGCAATGTTCCATCTGTTTCTATTGTGTGGAACATACAAGTACCAGTACTTTTTTGAAGTTCTGGTAGAATTCTTGGCTGAAACCATCCATCCCTGGGCTTTTATTGTTATTTTTTTTTAATTTGGATAATCTATCTCTTTTTTTTAAGTTTGGATAATAGTTTGCCTATCTTGTTGATTTTCTCAAAGAACCAGTTCTTTGTTTTATTGATTTTTTGCATTGTTTTTCTTTGTTTCTCTTTTATTCGTTTTAGGCCTCCTTTTGATTATTTCCTGTCATCTGCTCCTCCTGATTGATTCTGCTTCTTTTTGTTCTAGAGCTTTCAGGTGTTCTGTTATGTGTGAGATTTCTAAACTTTCTTTATGTAGGTACTTAGTGCTATGGACTTTCCTCTTATAACTGTTTTTATAGTATCATCCTATATTCTTGGCTATGTTGTGTCTTCATTTTCATTGAATTCTAGAAAGTCTTTATTTCTTATTTTTATTTCTTCATTGATCCAGGCATGATTAAGTTGAGAATTGTTCAGCTTCCATTAGTTTGTAGGCTTTCTACTATTACCAATGTTGTTGAATTCTAACATTAAATCATGGTGAACCGATAAGATATGGGGCTATCTCAATTTTTGTATCTGTTGAGGTTTACTTTGTTATTAAGTATGTGGTCAATTTTTGAGAAGATTCCATGAGGTGCTGAGTAGAAGATGTATTCATTTGTGTTTGGATTTTATAGATGTCCCTTAAGTTCCTTTTAGTCATGACATCTGTTAAGTCTCTTATTTCTCTGTTAAGTTCCTTCCTGGAAACCTGTTCATTGATGGAAGTGAAGCATTGAAATCTCCTACTATTAGTGTGTGGGATTTATGCTTTAGTGCTGCTTCTTTTACATATGTAGCTTCTGTTTCATTGGGGCTTAAATGGTCAGAATTGAGACATCACTTTCATTGATTTTTCCTGTGGTGAGTATGAAGTGTCCTTCTCCATCTGGTTTGGTTAACTTTAGTTTAAAATCTATTTTGTTAGATATTTGGATAGCTACACACACTTGTTTCTTAAGTCTATTTATTTGGAAAACCTTTTCCCAATGCTTTACTCTGAGGTAATATCTGTCTTTGAATTTGAAGTGTGTTTCTTATATGCAACAGAAGAATGGATCCTGTTTTTTTTTTTTTTTTTTTTTTTTTTTTTTTGCATCCAATCTGTGAGCCTATGCCTTTACATAGGTGAATTGAGTCTACTGGTAATGAGAAATATTAATGACCAATGATTTTTAACTCCTGTTATGGTGGGGGTGAGTACAAGTGTGTTTCTACTTTTTTTATGGGTTGCTGGTGTTAGGTTATCTGCTCCCTGTTTTTTCAAGGGTGCAGATAACTTTTTTCAGTTTGAGTTTTCCTTATAGTACTTTCCATAAGGCTAGATTTGTTTATAGGTATTGTTTAAATCTGTTTTTTTCATGGAATATCTTGTTTTCTCTGTCTATGGTGATTAAAGCTTTGCTGGGTATAGGATTCTGGGTTTGCCTCCAAGAATTCTTAGTGTTTGCAATACATCTGTCCAGGACCTTCTGGATTTCAAAGTTTCCATTTAGAAGTAGTGTTCAATTCCAATAGGTCTTAATATGTTACTTGATCTTTTTCCTCTGTACCTCTTATATTCTTTCTTTATTCTGTATTTTAGTGTTTTGATTTCTATATGGTGAGGAGAATTTTTTTGGTCAAGTCAATTTGGTGTTCTGTAAGGTTCTTGTACCTTCATAGGCACAACTTTTTTTGGTTGGCAAAGGTTTCTTCTATGATTCTGTTGAATATATTTTCTGTGACTTTGAGCCACAATTCTTCTCCTTTAATGCCTATTATTCTTATATTTGGTCTTTTCCAGATGTCCTTGATTTCTTGGATGTTTTGTGTTAATAATTTGTTGAATTTAACGTTTTCTTTAACCGATCAATCTATTCCCTCTATCATATCTTCATCTCCTGTGGTTTTCTCTTCTTTGTCTTGAATTCTTTTGGATATGCTTTTATCTGTAGTTCCTGCTAATTTAATCAGATTTTCCATTTCCATAATTCTCTCAGTTTGTGTTTTCTTTATTGCCTCTATTTCAATTTTCAAGTTGTGAACTGTTTCAACTGTTTGCTTCACCTGTTTGATTTTTTTTGTTTTGTTTTCTCGGCATTCTTTAAAAGATTTATTGATTTCTTCTAATTTTTTGTTTGTCTTTTTTTTCCATTTCTTTTAGTGAATTTTTCATGTCCTTTTTAAGGGTCTCTATTTTCTTCAAATGACATCTTTAATGTCATTTTCTTCTGCTTCTCCTGGGTTAGGATTTTCAGTTCTTCCTGTTGTAGGACCACTAAGTTCTTTCGTTGTGATCTTACTCCCTAGCTGTTGAATGTATTCTTGTATTTGTGCCTACCCATCTTCTCTTCCAACTGGTGAATGTGGTGCTTTGGCCTCTTGATGCAATCTTTGTAGTGGTTGTCTTTATCTCAGGGATCCTTTTTTGGGTCAAATGTTACTTTTGCTGTCTGTATCACAGGGTTTCCAGGGATGGAAGGGTTTGAGGGTGGAGTGGAACTTGTAGATTACAGGGTCTGATGGTGGGTTTTGTAGTTACCTGCTTGCAGAAGGCCTTGTCCAGCTGAAGGATTGGTTACTCGCCCCTTTGTCTGCTCTGTGAACTTGCAGTCTGTGTCTAGGATAGCTACTGAGTTCATGGGGGTGGAGTGGGAGTTGTAGATTACAGGGTCTGATGTGAGGGTGCTGGAGCAGCCAGCTACTTGCCTGCTGGCAGGATACTGCACCAAGGTTGGTGGGAAAAAGGCCCAGAGTATTGCCCTGAGGCCTAGGGCCTAGAGACAGCTGTCTAGCTGGTTACCTGGTCACTAATCCCAGATCATAATTTTTACTATCTAGTTTACTTTCCAGATTTGTTTCTCAATGGTCTTTGAAGAGATGACTTCCAAAGGATTTACCACTATTTTAGTTAGGGATTCTATTGCTGTGATGAAACACAAAGTTGGGAAGAAAGGGTTGATTAGCCTTACATTTCAGCATTGCTGTTCATCACTGAAGTATATCAGGATAGGAACTCTAACAGGGCAGGAACCAATATAGAGGCCATGGAGGGGACCTACTTACTTACTTGCTTCATGCCATGACTTGTTCAGTCCTCCTTCTTATAGAACCCAGGACTAGCAGTCCTCCCACACTGATTAGTAAATGAAAAAAGTCTTACAGCTACATCTCATGTGGTCCTTTTCTCAACTGAGACTTATTCCTCTCTACTGACTCTAGTCTGTGTCTAGTTGATACACAAAAATGTACAACCCCCTTATTGTGGACACTGAGGACACTACACTCGTATAGTATACACTCACACAGACATACAAACATGCATACAAATCAAAATTAAAGTGATTTTTTAAAAAAGACTATAATGTAGAACCCAAACCACAAACAATGGAAAGTTTTAGGCCATTGAGACTGCATAGTGGGTGAAATGTCTTGTTATCAAGCCTGAAGACAGGAATTCTGTTTTTGGCACTGTATTATGGAGTGAAAGAAATGGCTTCAACAAATTGTTCTCTGTCTTCCTCAATTATAATGTGACACACAAGCCCCCTTCTACAATACCAGATAGACAGATAAAAATAAATACATACACTCAGAGAGACAGAGACAGGGAAAGAGAGACAGAGAGAAACAGTTTTAAAGAAAGGTTTTTGTTATTATTCATTATATTCACTAAAATACCATCTAAGTTGAGAAGCTAAAAGAAGCCAATCCTCCAAAATTTTTTTAGTGCCTTTTTTAAGTGACCTCTGGAAAGGGTCATTTAGATGAACTTCAAGGATCCTTATAGTCTAAATGTATTTATAACTTCACTCAGTTAACTTCAGGATGTAAATGGATAGTTTCTCCATAGATGCCTGAAAATGGACAGAATGTCTGTATTCAAAAGCACAAATATTTCAGAATAAATATAAGGAAAAGACTGTGTGTAGTGTTACATCACTAAGCTACAACGTATGACGTACTGGGCTTAATCCTGAATATTTACAGAATTAACTTCTATGTTTACCACTTCCACACAGCTCAGAAGCCACTTCCTGAACACAAATCCTATCCTAGCTGCTGTTGACAGGAGCTTACCTAGGGCTATACCTTCCCTTGAAAAAAGAAGAGCAACTTCCCCTCTTTGTGATTATCAGCATCAGAAATGGTTCCACAATAAATTTGCTGGGCCTCCTTCCACTTGAATCTTATGAGCATTTTCCCAAAGTCCTCCCCTCTGACATTTCCAAATATTCAGCACTTTTCTTTGTAAATTTACAAAGTTATAAGTCATATAGTTATTGGTGTCATGACAAATCTTTTAAATTGCAGTATTTGTAAATAATGTCAGTAAATTGGAGTCAATCTAATCTATTGTCCCAAAAGAGAAAGAAATTGAAAGGCAAAAGTGGATTAGCTGCTAGGAGCACTGTTCCTAGCAAAACCTACCTGTCCTGTCATAGCATGATGGGGTCAATGATCCATTGTCTTCCTCTTGACATTTTCTAGTCAGAAAAAAGTAACATTAAAGAGTAAGGAACCAGGTAAAAAGTAGCAGTCTAGGCTCAGAAAAGATAATTTTAAGTTCTCAAAGGAAAAAAAAAAAGGGAATGCAAAATAAGCAATATTTGAAGAACTACTGGTCAAGAGTGCTTATTGTTTCTATCTAAGTAAGATAAGCAGACTTTAGATTCACTCATTCTCATGCAACAAATAAATATAAAAGAAAACAAACAGATTTGTCATAGTCAACTGCTAAATAAAACAAAATATTACAATAACAAAACTGAGAACTCACTTTACAGTGAAGATTATAGAAGCCAAAGCACAGTGTTAGAACATATTTTAAATTAAAAAAAAAAACAAAATCAAAAATACCTGTTACCCTTGTTATTCAGATTTCAAAGCATGTTAAAAAATTGAGGGGAAATACAACAATTTCAGACCAAACAGAAAACTTCAGGAAGGAATGGCAAAATTGGCAGTGTGTTGATGAGCCTTCATTTACAAATTTGCTCATTTGAGGTCCTCATAAATCCGTTATTCAAATGCTTAGTTGCCAGTTGGGATTTACTAGAAGATATGGGCCTATGGATAAGGATGCAGTTCTCAGATACTCAGATACTTATCCAGCAGCATGCCAACCTTCCTGCAACCATGCTCCATGTCATTAGGACTAACCCTTTGAAAATGTATGTAGGCATTCAATGGACCTTATTTTTGTAAGAGTTACCTTGGTCATGGTGTCACTTTCACAGTAATAGAATAGTAACTAAGATCAAAGTTGGTACCCGGGAATGGCATATTACTGTGATAGGCCTAACCATGACTTGTTGGATGAATATGGAAGACTTTGGGACTTTGGACTAGAAACTGTTGAATACTTTAAGTAGGGATTAAATAGGACAATTGAATGAGCATGCATAATGATTCTTACGGTAATATAACCTGAGCAGACCAGCTCAAGAAGTTTAAGAAGGAAAGAATATTAGCAGCTGACTTGGAGATCATTGTGATATTTTAGCAAAGAATATGGTTACTTCTTGCCCTTGCCTAAAAATCTGCCTTAGACTAAATCAAAGAGTTCTGGGTTAATGGGATTGGCAGAGTAGATTTTAAAACAACCTAATATTAACTGTGCCATGTGACTATTAGTGATTACTTTTTGCAAAGCTATCATGAAAAGGAGTAGATGGTGCAAAAAGAAATACAAAATGTACAGCTCCTGGAGAAAAACTTACATGTTGGGGCCAAGTCCTGTGCTCAAAGAGATAAAAAATTTAAAGAAAAGTCTGATTTTAAAATTGAATAAAAGCAAGACTTCATGAATCTAAGCTTCCAATTTGTGAAAAGAAATAAGAAAAGTTTATGTAGCAAATGAAACATCAATAGCTGAAAGAGTATCAAAATACAGTAGTAGAAATACCCAAGCTCTGACAAGGAGAAGAATGTGGCTTCAGTCACGTGGTTCTCATTCTAAAGATAAGAATGACAAGTAGTTTTGGGATCTTCTTCTGCATGAAGGAAAATATCATTGCATAAAATTCTGAAGGTGAAACCTAGATTTTGGTGGTGACTCCAGGGTGTTGGAGATGCCAGAATTGTGACAATGAGGGCTGATAACAATTTAAGAGATAAAGGAACTTTGTAGTCAACAAAGGTATAATGAGTTGGTGATAAGAAGAGCATGTTGACATCAGACATGGAGGCACAGAGGTTAGAATTTGACTTGTGGTTTTCAGGCTTGCTTTGGTCCAGCATTCCCTTCCCGTTTGCTTAACATATCCTTTATTGTTTGGTTTGACCTTTCTATAACTGTCTGACTTTTATTATATAATTCTGCCTTTTCAACAGAACTATGAGTGCTTTGTTACATATTATTTTCAATGGCTGACTTATAAAGCATTCACACAGGATGGGGCTATTGAGCATTCCCTGTGTGAGGATAGTCTGTTGATGTCTCCTACTAGGCTGAGAATTATAAGCGGGCACTGTAAATGCAAATTTTTCTATTTCCTTTTCTTATAAGGGTATAGTGAAGAAACAATCTTTTAATCTTTATCTATAAGAGGCCATCCTTTAGATAATATGAAAGGCAAAGGAAATACAGAGTTCAATTATCTTGTTGACAGCTCTTAGATCTGTTACCATTCTCCACTGTTCAAATTTTATTTTATCAACAGATACAGGAGAATTCCAAGGGCTGGTTGATTCTTCTATATGGTGAGCACCTATTTGCTCCTGCATAAGCTTTTCTAAAGCCTGCAGTTTGTCTTCTGTTAAAGGCCATTATTTAATCCACATTGGATTCTCTGTTAACCATTTTATAGTTAGGGCTCTAAAGGTTTGCTAGTTGCTTTGTTTTCTTGTACAGCTTGACTGGCTGGTGACCTTTGTTTACAGTACTTTATAATGGTAATTTTAAGGTAATTATGAAGGAATATTAAACTGGGTGTTCCATTGCTGGAGCAGGTTATGACATCATAAACTTACTGTGATATTAGCCACATGTGGCCTCTGTCCTTCTAGTCCTATACATTCAATCAATCTCATGCTTTGTTTCACTTGATATAGGGTTCCAATTCCTAGGAATTGAACATCTGCCCCTTCAAGTGGCCAATTTGGATGCTAAAATTCTAAGGTAATGATAGTCACATCCACATCTGTGTCCACAAATCCTTCAATTACAATGTTATTTATATGCAGTCTTAGCTTTGGTCTTGGATCATCTATAGAAGACTGCCAAAATATACTCTTTCTATTTTTAGTGGAATTTTTGATTATTTCTCCACATTTATTCCATCATTCAGACAGTACGTTTTTTTTGTTGTTGTTGTTTTTCAGCAGACAATGGATATTTTCATCTTCCTGGTGAGATATTCCTCCACAGTGTCTGAGAATGACTGGATCATGTTTGACTTGGGGACCTGAGAGAGGCCCCTCAAGGAGTTTTCTGATGGTATTGGGTTTTCATATTTCTCTTTTGTTGTTATACATTTATTGGTCCAATGTTGGCATTTGCCACATATTCTACATAATTCATAAGGTTAAGACCTTCTATTTTTGCCATTTCCAGAAGAGACATTATTTCTAGGAATTCCTTGTCTACAATCTATACTCAGAATGCTTCTCCTACCCAAGCCTTAGTACTATAGTCAAATGTTTCAACAAACATTGTATGCAAGATCCATTCATCCACTGGTGCTGATCTAACATTCAAAGGCCCAAGTATCCTTTTGCATTTGAAGTTGGCATTTTCAAAAGCCAGCGATTCAGTAAGTACTCATCTATCTTCTGTGTCTGTTACTCCTATTTGTACAGCCTTAGTTAATCTTTGTAAAAAGTCAATAAAGGGTTCTCTTTGGCCTTATTTAACCCTCAAATATGATTCCGTTCATTTCCCTGCTTAATGAATCATGTCCTAAGCATGTAAATCTTCTGAGTGACATAGGGTTCATGATAAAAAGCTTGCTCCTGTGGGTCAGAATAAGTGCCCTTGCCAAGAATTTGATCTTGGGAAGCCTCAAATCCTTTTGCTTTTCCCGTTGTTCTAAAAATTTTGCCTCTTCTCACAAATAGCATTTCCTCAGTACTTGCAGCTCATTTTCCAAGACTGAAAAAACTAATTGAGGCCAATTGTGTGGGTAAGCCATATTGCTAGAAGCCCATGTCTTTACTCTTTCCCTAAAAGCAGTGAATATAGATATTACTGCTTGCTTAATTTCTTTTAGTCCATTCATATCTATAGGTTTCCATCCATGTTCTTTGGATCCTTTCAGGCATTTAGAACTTGATACTTTTCCAGAAGTGATTACAGGTATGGAAATTAAAACCATGGGTAAGTCATTTCTGACTCTAATAGGTACTGGTGATGTTATATCTTGTCCTTGTACCTTCTCTCCCTACTCATCAACTCTGATAATTCCTCAGTCTTTTCAAGTGTTTTACTTCTGTCTTTTGTAAAGCCTGAATATCTTGACCTGTATATGTTTCTAGTGATCTCATTGATGCACCTAGACTCTGGTCTTTATTCTGCATATGTTATTCCAAGGTAAGACATTTTTCCTTTAAAGATAACATCTCATCTTTGGACATTATTTGATAGCAAGCAGATTGTCTTTCTGGAGAGATAATTTATCTGATACCCTATCATAACTTTTTAACAGATTTTTATTGTCAAATTCAATGGTATGAATTCTTTCAGATAATTTCTCAGTATCCTTTAACATGGATTGATTTTTGCCTGTCAAATTAATGTTATCCTTTTCAATGTTATTAATTTTTTTCAACTAACTTTTGATTTTGACGATATTAATCCTATAACCTAGCTGTTCATTATTAGTCTGGAAAGACTGTCTCATTTCTAAGAGTGCCTGATTCTTGGCTCTGCTATCAAACAATTTTTAAGGATATATTGTGAAAAACAAAGCTAAGTTCCAATATCCAATAAATGGATATATCATAAAATCATATAAGCCTTGCAGGATAAGTACAGTATACGAAAAAAGGTTATTAAATTCCTCAGTGGTAATATTGTCAGCCATTGTATAACTTTCAAATTTATTAATTTATTTACATCCATTAGGAGATTTCTTTAAATTGTTGTAGGTGTAATTGGCCAGCAGGTGTTGGTGGCAGCCATGTGGTGGACTGATGTGAGTGGCAACTGGTAGACATAACCTGTGGTGAAGCAAACAGTCCCACGCCACTTTGGTTCTGTGCATTGGACCCTGGTTAAATACTGACAAATATGCTTTACTTGACAGAATAAGAGCAAATAAATCAATTCTGTACATGAAGGGAGGTTTTGGTGACCAGAATATCAAGGAGCCCAGAGCTCATGAGCAAGGAACACAAACTGAATTGCACAAGTTTCCACATCATAGCAAAAGTGGCAGGGGTGAAGCATGCATGAGCCTAGAAATTACCAAATTACCAGTTGGTAGCTCCTTTGTGGCATGATTTTGACAAAAAAAAAAAAAAAAAAAAAAACCACTTGGTGAAATCAAGGCAGGCAGACAGGAGTGTGAGACCTTCTGGGCTGTGGATATTTGTGGTTTATCCCAGTAGGCCTGGAATTGGGATTCATGTGGGCACTACATAAAGGTGGAAACTATAATGTATATTTCACATTAGCTCAAAATTGAGTATAATAAATGGTTCTTTATTCAAGGATAGACTCAGAGATCACAGTCCTCTGCACAGAATGGGAACAGAAACAGAATCCAGCAGCAGCAGCAGACAGAGGAGGGGGGAAGAGAGAAAGAGAGACTGTGCAAGCTTTATGGCTGCATTTATAGTAGAAGAGACCATGCCAAAGTGGACTGGTACCTTAAAGAATTTTGGTGGAAGGAGTTCCCACTGCATTGAGGTAACAACTATCTTGTTACCCATACCACACAAAGATGCAACTAAGAAAAAGGACTGCAAGCCAATTTCGCTCATCAATATTGATGCAAAACTGCTCAATAAAATCCTGGCAAAACAAATACAAGAAGACATCAACAAAATTATCCACCATGATCAAATTTGTTTCATGCCAGACATGCATGGAGGGTTCAACATATGCAAATCTATCAATGTAATCCACCATATAAATAAACTAAGAGAAAAAAAAGACATGTGATCATCTCATTAGATGCTGAAAAAGCAGCATTTGACAAAATCCAATACCTCTTTATGATAAATGTCTTGGAGAGATCAGAGATACAAACAGTGTATTTAAACATTATAAAAGCAATAAACAGCAAGCCAACAGCCAACATTAAATCAGATGGAAAGAAGCTCAGTGTGATTTCACTAAAATCAGGAACAAGATATGGTTGTCTTCCCTCATATCTATTCAACATAGTACTAAAAAAAGGTCTAGATATAACCATAAGACAACAAAAGTAGATCAAAGGGACACAAATTGAAAAGAAAGAAGTAAAAGTTTTACTATTTGCACAGGATATGATGGCTTACATAAATGACTCCAAAAATTTTATAAGGGAACTCCTACAGCTGATAAACATTCTCAGTAATGTGGCAGAATACAAGACCCCAACTTGAAAAAAAAATGTAACCCTTCTATATACAAATAATAAAGGGACTGAGAAAGAAATCAGAGAAACATCACCATTTGAAATAGCCACAAATAACATAAACTATCTTGGGGTAACACTGACCAAAGAAGTAAAAGACTTGCATGATAAGAAATTTAAGTCTTTGAAGAAAGAAATTGCAGAAGATATCATAAAATGGAAACATCTCCCATGTTCTTGGATAGGTAGAATCAAAATAGTAAAAAAATGGCAATCCTGCCAAAGGTTACCTATAGATTCAATCCAATTCCCATCAAAATTACAAGACAATTCTTCACAGACTCAAAGAACAAAAATCAACTTCATATGGAAAAACAAAAAACCCAAAATAGCCAAAACAGTCATCTATTATAAAGGATCTTCTGGTGGCATCACCATCCCAGACACCAAGCTCTATTATAGAACTATCGCAATTAAAACAGCTTGGTATTGGTGTGAAAAAACAGACAGATGGGCCAATGAAATTGTATCAAAGACCCTGACATTTATCAGCAAACCTAAGAAACACCCAAGTTTACACAAAGAAACTAAAATTATACAATGGGAAAATGAAGCATCTTCAACAAATGGTGCTGGTGTACCCGAATGTCTACATGTTAAAGAATGCATATAGATTTATATCTATCCCCATGCAGAAAACTTACGTTCAAATAAATCAAAGGCCTCAACATAAATTCAGATACACTAAGGCACATTGAAAGGTAAGTGGGACATATTCTTGAATGCAAAGGCACAAGAGCCCTCTTCCTAAATATAACACCAGGAGCATAGACACTGAGAGCAACAACTAATAAATGGGACCTCCTGAAAATTGGAAGCTTCTGTAAGGCAAAGGTTACAGTACTAAGACAAAATGGCAGCCTAAAGTATGAGAAAAGATCTTCATTAACCCCATATATGACAGAGGACTGAGCTCCAAAATGTATAAAAGACTCAAGAAACTAGACATCAAATTATCAAACAACTCAATCAAAAATGGGATACAGATATAAACAGAATTCTCAAGAGAATAATTGGAAATGGCCAAAAGACACTTAAGTAATTGTTAAATATCCATAACCAACAGGCAAATGCAAATTAAGACAAATATGAGATGTCATTCTACACCTGTCAAAATGACAAAGATCAGAAACACCAATGATAGCTTATGCTGAAGAAGATGGGAAGTAAGGGGAATACTCCTCCATTGCTGGTGAAAGTACAAATCTGTACAGCTACTTTGAAAATCAGTATGGCGGTTTCTCAGAAATTTGAGAATCAATCTACCTCAGGACCCAGAAATACCACTCTTGGGCATATACCTAAAGGGTACACATTCATACCACAAGGACATTTGCTCAGCTGTGTTCAGAGCAGCATTATTTGTAATACCCAGAATTTGGAATCAACTTAGATGCCCCTCAACTGAACAATTGCTAAAGAAAATGTGGCATGTTTACACAATGGAGTACTATGCAACAGTATAAAACAATATCTTGAAATCTGCATGCAAATGAATGGAACTCAAAAAAAAGTTACCCTGACTGAGGTAACCAGATGCAGATACACAAACATGGTATGTATTTACTCATAAAAAATAGAAGATGGAAACAATGGGATATGAGGATAGGACAAAATTAGACCCACTAAATGTGGGAGTTGGGTGTGAGGTTTGGACAGACTGTGGGGCCCTTAGCATCAGACCAGGATTTATCTCTAGTGCTTGAACTGATGTATAGGAGCATATTTTTTGGAGCAATACCTTGCTTAGCCTAAATATACTTGGTGTAGAATGGCAAGAGGAAGAAGTAGAATATTAGAATAAGTCATGTCTAAACTCTCCAACATTAATCTCAGATCTCAATATACAAATCAAAGAAGTTCAAAGACTGTCAGTAAGTGTAAATAGCAAAATACCTACACAGAGGCATAATGTTATCAGTCAGTTGTTTTATCTGGATAGAAATTATAATTGGCAGAAAGGCTGTCTCGAGTTTGCAATCATTTCCTTTGCATGTACAAAGCCCTGGAATGTAATAGAGGACCTGGACATTTACAAATTCAGACAAGAGGCCTACCTACCTCATTTAATATGATGTTTTCTAGATCCACCCATTTGCCTACAAATTTCAAGTTGTTATTTTTTTCTGTTGTGTAGTACTCCATTGTGAAAATGTACCACGTCTTCCTTCTTTCTTGGGTTGAGGGACATTTTGTTTGTTTTCAGGTGCTGACTATGACAAATAATGCTGCTATGAATGTAGCTGAGCACATGTCCATGTGGTATGATTGAGCATCCTTTGGGTAAATACACAAAAGTGGTATTGCTGTGTCTTGAGGTAGGTTGTTTCCTAATATTCTGAGAAATCACCATACTGATTTCCAAAGTAGTTATACCAGTTTGCATTCCCACTGGCAATGGAGGAGTGTTCCCTTTACCCCACATCTTCTCCAGTGTATATATATGTATATATACAGCATAAGTTGTCATCAGTGTTTTTGATCTTGGTCATTTTTACAAGTATAAGATGGAGTCTCAGAGTTGTTTTGATTTCCATTTCTCTGATGGCTAAAAATGTTGACCATTTTCTAAAGTGTCTTTCAGCCATTTTAGATTCATTTATTAAGAGTTTTCTGTTTATGCCTGTGCTCCATTTTTTTAAATTGGGTTATTTGGGTTTTTTTTTTTTTTTTTTTTTTT
>NW_026068125.1:2272346-2281112 GCF_014885135.2 Alexandromys fortis
TTCCTTCCTTCCTTCCTTCCTTCCTGCCTTCCTGCCTTCCTGCCTTCCTGCCTTCCTGCCTTCCTGCCTTCCTGCCTTCCTGCCTTCCTGCCTTCCTGCCTTCCTGCCTTCCTGCCTTCCTGCCTTCATTCCTTAAGTTGCTTATATACAATTTGTCTTCATACTAGTGAAGTAGCTTCTACAGTTATGTAGTTATGGTTGTACAAATAAGGCTTTTTCATTTTGTCTTCTTTCAGGTAGCAGTGATTATCATTTTACAGGTGAAAAATGAGTAGTGCCTTCTCTCTTTTGTAGTTTTTCAATTACTTATGACATGTGAGGTTCAACACACTTTTATGTAAATATCTAGCATTAACATTTTACATAGATGAAAGGTTTATTCAGGCATAATGATCCTTATTCCTCATGCACTTTCTTTATGCTGAATTTTTAGAGTTCATGCCCCAAATTCTAGATACAGCTCTTTATGAGACATATGTTCTAAAAATATTAATCCTATATTCTGTATGAACTTCAGTTAAGAGAACAGGAGCCGGTGCCATTTACTAAGCAAAAAGTACCCTCTTCTTTTGCAGATTAAGTTGTTATTTAAAAATGTTGAATCCTTTGACAGAAACCACTTGAAGCCGGAATATACTTTTAGATGATAAATAGTTCAGCAAAGAGCTTCAAATATTGTGGGGTTTTGTTTTTTTTTTTTTGCTTGTTTTTGCTTTTTTCACTTAAAATTATATTCATCTACCAACATAATATTTTTCTGATATCTAATGCCACCAATTCAAACAGCAAAAATCTTAGTTGACTTGCAATCTTCAAATATTTTAAAGGTTTATTTTATTTTCATTTGCATGTATGTGTGTGTATACAAAGGTGCATGTGGAGGCTCAAAGAGCATCATGTTCATACATACATATATGTATGCATACACATGTACANNATATATAGCATCTTGGTTTTTAGAAACATGAATAAAGAGAGAGACAGAAGACATATATAACTTATGAAGGAGAGGATATAGGAGTACTTGGAGTGGGGAGAGAGACATGTAGAAATGTTGTGAATACAGAATTCATATATGAAATTCTCAAAAATTAGAAAGCTTAATTTAAAATACCAGTCATACATCATTATTTAGAAAACCTTTATCATAAATCATTTTTGTTGATCAGCATAAAACAAATAAAAAGCTATAAACTACTCTTATCCTGACTTCCCATCTTCTTAACTGAGCTGAATTTTGTGTGTGTGTGTGTGTGTGTGTGTGTGTGTTGGCCTTTTTCTAAATATGTGGAATTTTCAGGCAAGCTTCCTCTCCTCTGTTGTGAGGAGCTGCGGGCTGCATTCCTGCTGCCCGGCCTCTGGCCGCCAACAAGTTTATGCCCCAAAATAATTACATGGAAACTGTATTCTTTTAAACACTGTCTGGCCCATTAGTTCCAGCCTCTTATTGGCTAGCTCTTACATATTGATCTAACCCATTTCTAATAATCTGTGTAGCCCATGAGCTGGTTTACCAGGGAAGATCTTAACCTGTGTCTGTGTGGAGTGGGAGAATCATGGTGACTGCCTGACTCAGCCTCTTTTTCCCAGCATTCTGTTCTGTCTACTCCACCTACCTAATTTTCTGTCCTATCAGAGGCCAAGTAGTTTCTTTATTACTTAACCAATGAAACAAGAGATAGAAAGATGACCCTCCTCCATCACTCCTCCCTTTTCCTCACCTCTGTTTATTCTCCAATGATATTCAAAGCAAGCATCTTGCTGAAGTGCATTTCTTGTACATTGTACTATTGAGTATCATACAGTAGAGTGGAAAGCTTACAGGGCTCATTTTAGGTGAACTTGTATATGTCCATTTTTCTCTAAAAGTGGATGAAGAGTTCTAAACAAGTATTTAAACTGTAGAAGCAATTTCAAAAGCCCATCCTTATTTTTCCCACTGTGAAGTAGAAAGCAGTGTCAGGGTTTCAAAAACATTAATGAACTTAAGTATATATCAGTATTTATTGCATATCCCTCTAAAAATACATCCTGTTAAGTGAGGAGGACTCTTCAGTAGTTCAAAAAATTGTTTGCAGAGTTGTTAAAGTAGGGTTTCCTTATCATGCTGGCTTTGAGTTACCTTACATTAAACCCAAAGTTACCCCAAAGCAATTCAAGACAGAACTCACCTTAAATCTGTTAAAATTTGAGCTACTGATTCAAATCATGGATTTCTGATTCTAGAAGAGGGCTTTGGAAACACATTTAAGCACATTCATTTTTACAAAGATGATAAGAGTGTATGACTTTAACTTTTTATCACATATGTTTATTCATTGGCACAAGGGACACTTTCAACAGCATGTGTGTGGAAGACAGAAGACAGATTGTATAAGTTGGCTCTTTCCTTTTGTCCTATGGTTTCTGGCCATGGTGCTTTGCAACAGGCAGTTTTAATTGTTGAATCACTTCTCCAATCGAAGATGTATAACTTTCAATGATTCACAGGATTAAATTTAAACAATAGATAGGTTAATAGTTTCATCTCATATCTAGTAAGTAGGATTACTTGCATGAGTAGATTAGAAAATTCTTGAACATCTGGAACTATAATAGAGACTTAAGGAAAATAAAGTAAATGTTAGGCAGCATGCTAAACAATGCTACAATGTCAGAGAAAATGTGGTACGATTGACTCCTTCCTCTGTTTTTTTATTTATTTACTTATATGTTTGGTTGTGTGTATCAGAATATGCCTTCATGTGACTATACAGAAATAGAGATGTCTGTGGAGGCCAGTGGTATCAGACCCCCAGGAATGGGAGTTGTGTGTAGTTATTAGAACCCTGAAATGAGTACTAGAAATTGAACTCTTGTCTTCTTCTAGAGCAGGACAGAATCTTAACTACTGGATATTCTTTTCAGCCCACTCCCCTTCTGTTTTCAAAAAGGACAGCACTTTTATAGAACTATATAATAGAATAATCACAACTACAGGAGCTAAACATCAATCTACAATGATTCTAGTCAATGTTCTTTTCTATGATAATGAAACATTCTACTTTGTTGAGTTCATTGACCATGTAAATAGCTTACTTGCAATTCTAAAGGCTAATGTTCTTAACCTCTGCTGTTTGGGGAGACTTGTGTATGTTGTCCGTAAAGTACCCCAAATTTTCACACCATCCACGTCTTAGCTAGTATTGATTTTCTTCACTTAATGATGAGAAAATTGAAGATCAGGAGACAAGTAATCTAACTGACAAATGTTAAGTGACTGGAAATTGCTGGAGACAAGCGTTTAGCTAAGTCTGAATTAAGAGGCAAGTTTTACTCACAGTGCCAGCCAGACTCAAGTCTGAGCTAAGTGACTGGGCTTCTGGACTGTTCAACATGGAGTTATGTCTCCATCACTGAGAAAAGTTCTCTACATACATCTAAAGCTAATTATTACCATGTCAACTTCTAATTTCTCTGAAATTAGAAGAGTAAAATGTAATTCAAGTATAGATAGATTCCTAAATGCAATTAAGTTTTTCAATTATAACAACTGTCAAATTAGATTTCTGCAATCTTGTATTCTGCTTGAAGAAACTGAAATTTTATATGAGAATTTAGAAGAGTGGAAAATGACAGGAAAGGAAATCTCTATCCAGAACTAAACAAAAGAGAGGTTGAACTCAATTAAAAAAAAAAAAAAAAGGTATTTCTAGAGATAAGTTAAGCACACATAATTTTAGAATGAACTCGAATATGGAATTAAAATATTTAATCTATACACAGTTAATAATATTGCTTCAAAATAATGAGGCAAAAATAATTAATTGAATTGAAAATTGAAAGAAACAAATCCATATTCTGGGATACAAAGTAAAAGAAAATATATTAATATTTAGAAACTAATAAATTAATTTCAGGATTTGAGTAAGTATCCCAATGATAAAACTAGTGTTTGACATACATAGGGCCCTATATTTTATACATTATATTTCCCCAAATACATAAAGAAAAAAGTTACTCAAATTCAGAACACAAATCTACCAATGCCGATATGAAAAAGAATTATCCTACAAGAGGTCTGAAGGGTATAGAAAATGATGAAAGTTATTATACTAATAGAATTAGAAAATTTCCAGTATACACATCCCTTCCATCAAAACTGATGAAAATATTTTCATTTTTGCTAATTACCTTTAGAAAGTATTTTCACAGTACATTCATACATACAACTCACATGTAATAAACAATAGATACATAATCGTGCTCCTCTTATTTAAGGATCTGTATCATATGGGGAATTTTGTCAATGTACAAAGATCATGGGCTAGCTACAAAATCAAGATATTATGGTTAATTACTTGACAGGGTTTCTCTGAGCAGTAGAATAATGATAGGAAAGATATGTAGGAGGCTGCTCACAATTTAACAGAGTTTTTTTCAAGTAGATCTTACTTTTATAGAGATGGATATACTGTAAAAAGTATATACTTTTTTTGAAAAATACATACTTTTTAAAAAGTATAATACTACAATATATAAATAAACTATTAGTAATTTATCAATATTGAGTCTTATGTATACCTCTTTATAACACAGCATATCTGTGAAAGGAAAAAATATGCTACTTTCCAATCTTATTTATATCTCACAGTGAATCCAAAACTGATTGTCAGTCTAAATTATGAAATCATAAAATGATCATTTGTTATTATAGAAGTATGACAGATATCATAGAAGAATGAAGATTATCATACCAAAAGATCTGGGGGTAAGGGAAGTATGATACTATAAAACAATTTTTAATAGCATAAAGGTGAAGCCAAAATCTTTTTTTCATTAGAAAAGACCTATGAAAAATAAACAAGCAAAAATAAAAAAAAAATAAGAAGACATACTTGCAAATGTTAATCACAAAGACTTGTAAATAAGGTAGCTAGGAACTACCAGGAGTGTGCTTTTTTAAAAGTCAATTAGCTTAAAACATAGGTAGAATTCTTAAATATCCAGTAATAACAAAAGATATACAAATTACCTTTCAGACTGTGAAAAACAATAAACAATGAAACTACAGATGAATTGTTATTTTAAAGTAAGAAAATAGGAAAGAGAAGAGTATTTGTAAACTAATATACAACAAAATAGTTTTTAAAGAACAACAAAATGTTAGTTAAGATAGATGATGAATTTCTTACTCACATTTATGAAGATGTAAAATGGCTAAGCAACTGTGAGAAATTCACTAATTTCCTAGAGCTGATGGTAGCTGTGCTAACCCATTTCCCTGTAATCCCATTATGAGGTGCACACTATAGAGAATGTTTACTTGTTTATACACATCCCATGAACCAAGATGTTTACAGTAACATTAATAGTAACTGATCCAAAAGCAAATCAACAATGATATGAGACATAAGGCAAGTTATGCTCTCCCCATCTGTGTCCCAGCAATGGGGAGGCCAAAGCAAGGGAATCATGAGTTTGAGGTCAGCCTGGGTAACACAGTGAAGCCCAGCCTCAAAAAATAAACAAAACAAATCAAAATAACAGAAGAATAGAAAAATTAATTATGGTATATTTAAACAAAAGCATATCATAGAGAAAGGAAAACAAGTAAATGGCTATTCTATGAATTCACATAGATTCATTCATAAAACCATGTTGTACTAAGAAAACCAAGCAAAAAGTATAAACACGTTATATAAATAATTATACTTACAGAGGTTCAGAAATAAATAATTCTGGAAAGCTTTCAGATGTTAGGGTCTTTTTTACCCTGGGTAAGAGGATGTGCAGTGACCAGTTAGGAGAATCCGCCTCATTTCTGGAGTTCAGTGTTTATCAAGGCACCAGGGTGATGTTGATAATAGACAAGTTACTTTGAAAAAATTAGGCATGCTGAATACCACTTACACACACGTGCATGCACACGTGCACACACACACACAGTTTACGCATGTATGCACGTGTACACATACCTCAATTAACCAAAACGTTCCTTAAAATAGGACCATTAGTAAAGAGCACCACGTAACCTCCATATTAGTAAAAAACCCAAACATTTATCTCACTTGCACATTGAGCACGAAGCATTCTGAATGGAGGTACTGTTTGCGACTTGTAAAATCCAGCTTGTTTTAAGGATGTAATCCAACTATGTTTTTTTCTTTTTTCTTTTTTTTCTTATTCATTCATTTTGGGGAGGGGTAAATATTACCATTGTGTGTCAAAGTAGGAACACAGGCAGATTAATTAAATTTATTATAATCAATATGAAAATATGCAACTCGATAAATTGTTTAGCCGAAAAAAATACTATTAGATGTTTATAGACTATGTTTTCCTATAGAACAAAAGATTATTCGTAGTCAAACATAAGTGGCTGTGTTCCAGAAATGTAGTTTCAAGTTTTCGTCAATGACATGGTCCAGTATGAAAGTAGTTATATGAAATTTTATTGCTACAGAACAGAAGAAAGCAATAAAAATCAAGGTGTTTTAGAATACATTGTTGGGAACATCTGGTATACTACTTAGGATAAATTGAATGAAATTGCTATGGATTTTAGGTGTCTGATGATATCACTACCTCTTAGATTGATAGAAGGTAGGGTTAAGCTAAATTAACACCTTGTAAAAATTTTAACTTATCTACAGTCACAAAGATGTTAGGACAAAAACATAAGTACACAATGAATGATTGTTAAGGGGGCTAAAGGCAACTTAAGAATATTTGTCTCTAGGTCTGTAGCATTCCAACTTTCCACAATCATGATTTTTTTTTTTTTAAACTCAGACTACAAGACTTGCTCTCGAGGGCTTTTACCCATATCCTCCCCCTCTTTTTTATTCCTGTTTTTATTATTGTTTTTAATTGAGCTATATATTTTTCTCCACTCCCCTCCCTTCCTCCCCCCACTTCTACCTTCTTTCCTGATTCCTATGCTCCAGATTTACACAGAAGATCTTGTCTTTTCTTACTTCTCCTGTAAATTACATTCATGTATGTCTCTCTTAAGGTGCTCTTTGTTGTCTAAGTTCTGACATGTCAATCAGTCTTTTAGAATCTTTAAGGTAGATGTGGCACTTTTTCTGAGAACTTCAGTTTACATAGAAGAGCAAAGCTTTTCCCCAAAATTCACCATCAACATCTCATCCCCATCTCCATCTGGAGTTCAGCAGATATTTGCTGGGGTTCATGCATTCAAGGAAAACTGATTTTTTTTTAGGTGAGGAAGAACTAGTGAATGGATATTGAACAGTAAGAACTACCTATTGTTTCTGTTCTTTTTATCCATGCTGTCAGCATCTCAATAGTTGACCCCAGAGTACAACTCTCCTCTTATGAGAATTAAAGAGAAATTTGACTATAGAGTGATGTGCTTAGATGTTGACAGAGACTATAAATAAGGGTAAACAACAAAATTCCTACACTGAAGCAAATTTTATCAGTGTTGTTTTTTTCTGGATAGAAATTATAATAAGCAAGAAAGGTGTCTCAAGCTTGCAGTCCCTTGTCTTGCATGTATAAAGCCATAGAATGTAATGGAGGACCCAGACATTTACAGCTCTCAACTTAGAGAAGCCTACAGCTCCAGGCTATTAAAAGAATGAGATTAGTGTTCTAGATATTCAGGTTGATAGAGATTGACCTGGTCTTTAATAATCAATGTAACTCTCCCTTTATGAGAACCAAAGAGAAATTTGACCATGCAGTGATATGCTTAGGTGTTCTCAGAAACCTTGATTCAGAACTTTTTTCAGATGGAATGTTTTGGAGAATGGCATATTTTAATTGTTAATGATAGCATTAGCATGTTTCTTTTTTGCTTGTGATATTTCAAAAGGAATATTTTTTCTGAGTAAACATTGATGGATCATTTACATACACAGCAGTGAAATTATTGCATAGTTCCTTTTGAACTATGTTTTCCACAACCTATCAGAAATTGTCATCTTAAATTAAAGTTTGAGTTCAATAAAAGTAAGGGCATTTTGGAGTTATATATTTTCATAAAAATGTGCTGACTTGGTAAAAATTAGTAATAATTCAAGAGGATATTAAATTTTTTTCCACTTCTGTGAAAATTGTTTTACTGAATAACCTAAAGATGAAGTAATTGTGTTTCATATGCATTTGGGAAATAAGCTAGAATCACCATTATAATTTACATATATAACACATTAGGAAACATATTTAAAACTTGAAAGGTTTCTAAATATAATTGAATAATTATTACTAAATCTTGATTCTATAAAAGGGAAGGAGACAAAGAGGTTCATGAAACCGAATAACTCTCTTAGGACAGTGTCATGGTAACGTATTTGTCTTGACAGGTATACTTCCAAACTTTTCCAGATAAATTTTCAATTAGAATAAGAATCTTTTTTAGCGTAGGTAGGTAAGTTTTTAATTACCATTACTTCATTTTGTTAGATATAGATCTTGGAAGAACATTTAAGGATGCAAAGTTAGAGATGAAAATCATTTGAATTAGGAAATTGTTTTGAACAAGTCCTCTTTAAGAAACCCACAACTGATGTGCTCCACCTTCCTCCATGCACCTGCATTTTTTCTTAACATCTGGCCTGAAATCAATGTTAAGAAGGTAAAGAAATTAGTAATCAATTAGGAACACAGACTAGATTCCTGGCACCTACATGGCAACTCTCTACCATATGTAACTCCAATTTCAGGGGATCTGATGCTCTCTTTTCTTTTTTTTTTTTTAATTTTAATTTTTTTTATTGAGAATAAGAAAAAAAAAGTTTCCACCTCCTCCCAGCC
>NW_026068125.1:2283368-2300787 GCF_014885135.2 Alexandromys fortis
GTTTTTATGCCAATACCACACTGTTTTCATTACTGTAGCTCTGTGATAGAGTTTGAAGTCAGGGATGGTAATGCCTCCAGAAGATCCTTTATTGTATAGGATTGTTTTGGCTATCCTGGGTTTTTTATTTTTCCATATAAAATTGATTATTGTCCTCTCAAGATCCGTGAAGAATTTTGATGGGACCTTGATGGGAATTGCATTGAATCTATAAATTGCCTTTGGTAGAATTGCCATTTTTACTATGTTGATCCTCCCAATCCAAGAGCAAGGAAGGTCCTTCCATTTTCTGGTATCCTCATCAATTTCTTTCTTCAATGCTTTAAAGTTCTTGTCAAATAGACCTTTCACTTCCTTGGTTCTGATGCTCTCTTTTCATTTCCATAAGCACCAGGAAAGGATGTGGCATAGACATATGGGCAGGAAAAACGCCCAAAGCATGGGGGAAACTGATCTATGTTATAATGCATTTTGGTGTGCTGAAGTTCTGCTTGGAAAGAATAACACGAGGAAAGAGTAAAAGTAAATTAAAATGATGAGTTATAAGTCCCCACACAGAAGTCTACAACCTTCATGTCTGTGTTTCTGTTCTAATTTTTTATTTGAACCAATGTTTGTCCAAGATTGCAAGTTTATCCTAATTGAGTTATACTCTAACAGTTTTTGCTTTTACCTTGAATCACAGTGTGGCCCTCTGTGTCCCTTCTTTGTCCTTGGTCCTGATTATTCCACCTCTGCTGTTATCACACAGCCACTGCTATTGTTACCAACTCTAGTCCTTCTAGTTGTTCCACTGGCAAAGATGCTGCCTAAATCATATGCTTGGTATCCTAACCAGACCAACACCAAAGAAATTGTTTCTTTTAATACAAAGATTAGTGTGACCAAGGCAAGGGGCCACTACTCAGTACGTTCATACACACTCTGTCCTCAGAAAGTCACATCGGAGTGATGATATTGTTGCTGAAAGTAATATAAAAATTAAAGTGACATGGGTATGTGTCTTATCAGAGTATACTTTTCTTTCCTTCAGACAATTACAAAAATAAATTCTCTATTTAGTATATGCCTCTCTTCTCTTTGGTGTGGAAGTGTGGTTTCATTTTCTTGCAAATTATACTTCCCAGTTAACCATGTTAACTTGGCACTGCCTAGATTCATCTGAAATGGGAGTCTCAAATGAGAGAGTATCCAGCATAGGTTGGCCTCCGGGAATGTCTGTGGTGAATTGTCGTGATTTTTTTTATTAATGCAAGAAAGGATGGTGCACATTTCATGGTCAGTATAAGAGAGTTAGGTAAGCTTGAGTGCATGACTGAGCAAGCAGCATTCTGTTTTGTGTTCCTGCCCCAATTTCCTTCTCCAATGAACTGTGACCTGGAAAAGTAAACCAAATAAACTCCTTCTCGCCTAAGTAAATTTGTTCAAAGTGGATTATCAGAAGAAGGTAATGGAAACTAGACCCCACCTTCATTTACTGTGATCTGTGCTTGAAACTTAGTTTAGTGCTGAACTGTAAGTATACCTAACTTTTAAACAATTTCATCATGGATTTGTTTTCTAAGAGAAATCTGATAGGAAAATAAAGCATGAACACAAATTGGGAAGATACTTCAGGGGCTTGGTAATGCATCCACTATTGGTTCAGGTCTGGGGCACAGCAGGCAATGTTAGGTAACAGAATTTGCAGTGCCATCTAGCATGGGTGTGTATGCTTAAGGACAGTTTGGAGAAGTAGGAAGGGTCAGGATTGATGGCGATAATAGTGTTTATGTGATGGCACCAGATGTGGCATGGCCAATGACAGAGGAGGGACTTCTAGGGGCTGTGCTTATGCTCACTACTCCTGTGGTGTGGTTTTTATAGTGCCATCTGTGAAGATTTTAACTTACTAGGTTAAACATGATGACATGAACTCCTGGTGTATGATGTACTCTGGTAATAAATGATAACCAAATACAAGCACTACATCTTCATTAAGCAGAAAATTAGAGTCCTCAAGGAATTCTCAGTTGCTAGTTTTGAAACAACCAACATTGCCAAAGGAATGTCCATGAGTTTAGAATAAAATATTTAACATTGGGATTGGTATATTCAAACGAAAATTATTTAGTTTGAAGTTATTTTATTATCTTTTATTTATTTTTATTTATTTTTTCCATTCAAAAATTACACTTCCTCCCCTCCTCCTATTCCCCTCCTGCTCCCCAACTCTCCCTCCTCTCTACCCCTCCCTCCTTAAGAGAGGGCAGGGTACCCTGCAGTGGAAGACCCTCTTCCCTACATCCAGGACTAGGAAGCTTTGCATCAAAATAGACTAGGGTCACAAAAAGCCAGTTCGTACAGTGGAAACAAGCCCCCAATGCCTTTATCAATGGCTTCTCAGTCAGCCCTCATTTTCAGCCACATTCAGAGAGTCCGGTTTGATCACATGCTCATTCAGTCCGGGTCCAGCTGGACTGGGTGAGGTCCCATTAAATCAGGCACACTGTCTCAGTGGGTGGACCAGCCCCTTGCAGTCCAGACTTCCTTGCTCATCTTCTCCCTCTTTTTGCTCTTCAACTGGACCTTGGAAGCTCAGTCCATTGCTCTGTTGAGGGTCTCTCTCTATCTTCATCCATAGAAGATTGTTTGAAGTTTTAACAATAAGATTATAACTAACTTTTTCTTGATTGAAGCTAGAGTAGCACAATATGTAAATGGGTGTTTTGAATAATGTGCGAAAATGAAGCCACTTTAACAGAGAGTTATAAAGTATCTGAGAAAACTTTACAATGCCACTGTGTGAATTTACATTTAAAAAAATCCCAATGTATACAAAAGTGATTTTTATGAAGAGGTATAAATTTTGAAAAAAAAACAGCCCCAAATCATAATTCCTACAGACACTAATGTTAAAGTTTTAAAATACTTGATCTTTTGTGTTCCAAAATTATCACAATTCAAAAAAAAAAAAAGATGTTTAACGGTTTTTAAATGGTGATTGCTTCAACAAAACAGAATTTTTAGAAATTAAAAATTATCAAACTTATTGATAAATTTTCATTTAGTAAGAACTAAAAAGGTTTGTCAATTACATCATTTAAAAATTAAATTAAAAATTATGTAATTTTTGGGTAACCAAAAGAATTTTCAGGGAAGCTAGACAAACATCTCATAATAAATGAAAGCTATTGTGAATGTTGAATTAAAACTCAATATTGAAATCATATAAAACTATGAAAACAAAGTTATTTTGATTTATATGTTTTTGAGATTGCCGTGCTATGCTGTTACATAACCAGCAAACACTTCTAAAAATAAATCTTTTATTTGGGCATCTTTTTTATTGTTTTTATTGAGCTCTACATTTTTTTCTCTGCTCCCCTCCCTAATTTTCCCCACTTCCCTTCAACCCTCCCCCAAGGTCCCAGGGCTCCCAATTTACTAAGGAGATCTTGTCTTTTTCTACTTCCCATGTAGATTAGATGTATGTAAGTCTCTCTCATTGTCCTTATTGTTGTCTAAATTCTCTGGGATTATGGTTTGTAGGCTGGTTTTCTTTTCTTTTTTTTTTTTAATGTTTAAAAAGCATCTATGAGGGAGTACAAGTGATACTTCTCTTTCTGGGCCTGGGTTACCTCACTCAAAATGATGTTTTCTAGCTCCATCCATTTGCCTGCAAAATTCAAGATGTCATTATTTTTTCTGCTGTGTAGTACTCCATTGTGTAAATGTACCACATTTTCATTATCTATTCTTTGGTTGAGGAGCATTACCAGGTTCTGGCTATGACAAACAATGCTGTTATAAAGATAGCCGAGCATATGTCCTTGTGGCATGATTGATCCTCCTTTGATATATATATCAAGACCCAAAGTGGGTCTTGATGAAGGTTGTTTCCTAATTTTCTGAGAAATTGCTACACTAACATCCAAAGAGGCTATGCCACATTGCATTCCAACCAGCAATGCAGAAGTATGCCTTTTCTCCACAACCTTTCCAGCATAAGTTGTCATCAGGGTTCTTGATCTTGGCCATTCTTACAGGTGTAAGATGAAATCTCAGAGTTGTTTTGATTTGCATTTCTCGGATGACTAAGGATGTTGAACATTTTCTTAACTGTCTTCCGGCCATTTTAGATTCCTCTGTCGAGAGTTCTCTGTTTAGGTCTGTACTTCATTTTTGATTGGATTATGTCTTTTTTTGTTGACCAATTTCTTGTGTTCTTTGTACATTTTGGAGATCAGACCTCTGTCTAATGTGGGGTTAGTGAAGATCGTTTCAAATTCTGTAGGCTATCATTTACTCTTGTTGACTGTATCCTTTGCATTACAGAAGCTTTTTTATTACAAAAGGTCCCATTTATTAATTTTTTTTCATTGTCTGTACTGTTGGGTTATATTTAGGAAGTGGCCTCATGTGCCAATGTGTTCAAGCATACTTTACACTTTCTCTTCTATAAGGTTTAGTGTGGCTGTCTTTATGTTGAGGTATTTGATCCATCTGAACTTGAGTTTTGTGCATGGTGATAGATATGGGTCTATTTTCATTCTTCTAAAGGTTGATATCCAGTTATGCCTAGCACCATATGTTATATATGCTTTTAGTTTTCCATTTGATATTTTTTGCTTTTTGTCAAAAATCAGATGTTTGAATGCATGTGGATTTTCTATTTAGTTCCATTGGTCCTCCTGTCTATTCTTATGCCAATACCAGGCTGTATTCAGTACTGTAACTCTGTAGTGGAGTTTGAAATCAGGGATTGTGATGCCTCCAGAAGTTCTTTTGTTGTACAGGATTGTTTTGGCTCTCCTGAGTTTTTTGGTTTTCCATATGAAGTTGAGTACCTTTCTTTCAAGATCTGTGAAGAATTTTGCTGGGATTTTGATAGGCATTGCATTGAATCTGTATACTGCTTTTGGTAAGATTGTCATTTTTACTATGTTAATTCTACCTACCCAAGAGCATGGGAGACCTTTCCACTTTCTTGTGTGTTCTTCAATTTATTTCTTCAAAGATTTAAAGTTCTTGTCATACAACCCTCCACTTGTTTGGTTAGAGTTACTCTGAGATATTTTATGCTATTTGTGGCTCTGATTTCTTCCCAGCCCTTTTATCATATGTGTATGGGAGGCTACTGATTCTTTTTTTTTTTTTTTTTTTTTAGTTAATATTGTATCCTGCTTCTTTACTGAAAGTGTTTATGAGTTGTAGAAGTTCCTTGGTAGAATTTTTGGGATAACTTATATAAACTATAATATCATCAGCAAACAGTGAGAATTTGTCTTCTTCCTTTCCTACTTGTATCCCCTTGATCTCCTTTTGGTGCCTCATTGCTCTAGCTAGGACCTCAAGAACTATATTGAATAGATATGGAAGGAGTAGACAACATTGTATTGTTCCTGATTTCAGTGGAGTTGCTGGGCATTTCTCTCCATTAAGTTTGATGTTGGCTGTTGGCTTGCTGTATATAGCATTTAAAATGTTTAGGTATTTTCCTTGTATCCCTGCTTTCTCCAAGACCTTTATCATGAAAGGATGCTGTATTTTGTCAAAAGCTTTTTCAGATGCTAATGAGATGATTATTTTTTTCAGTTTGTTTATAATGTGGATTATGTTTACAGATTTTTGTATGTTGAACCATATTAAATCTTTGGTATGAAGTCAACTTGATCATGGTGAATGATGATTCTGATGTGTTCTTGGATTCAATTTGCCAGTATTTTATTTAGTATTTTTGCAGCAATGTTCATAAGTGAGATTTGTCTGTAATTCTTCTTCTTAGTAATGTCTTTCTGTGGTTTGGGTATCAGGGTAATTGTAGCCTCTTAAAACGGGATTGGCATTATTCCTTCTGTTTCCATTGTGTGGAATACTTTGAAGAGTATTGTTTTAAGGCTTCTTTAAAAGACTTGTAGAATTCTGAGATGAAATTATATGGTCCTGGGCTTTTTTTGTTTGGGATATTTGATGACTGTTTATATTTCTTCAGCAGTTATAGGTCTTTTTGATTTGCTTATTTTGTTTTGATTTAATTTTGGTAAGTGATATTGATCAGACATTTCCTTTAAGCTTACCAATTTTGTAGAGTACAAGTTTTCAAAATAAGACCTGTTGATTCTTTGTATTTCCTCTATGTCTGTTATTATGTCCCCCTTTTCATTTCTGATTTTGTTAATTTGGATATTCTCTCTGTGTCTTTTGGTTAGTTTGGATAAAGGTTTGTCTATTTTGTTGATTTTCTCATAAAACCAACTCTGTCTGATTGTTTTCATTGCTTCTATTTTGTTGATTTCAGTTCCCAATTTGATTATTTCCTTCTGTCTAGTACTCTTAGGTGAGTTTGCTTCATTTTGTTCTAAAGTTTTCAAATGTTCTGTTAATTCACTAGTGTGGGCTTTTTACAGCTTCTTTGGATAGACGTTTAGTGCTATGAACTTTCCTCTTAGCACTGCTTCCATTGTGTCCCATAAATTTGGGTATGTTGTGTGGTAATTTTCATTGAATTCTAGGAGTTCTTTAATTTCTCCCTTTATTTCTTCCTTTACCCATTGATGATTCAGGTGAGCATTGTTTAATTGTGTTTCTGGGTTTTCTGGAATTAGTATTGCTGTTGACTTCTAGTTTTCAACCATGGTGATCTGATAAGGAACATTGAATTATTCCAATTTTTTTTGTATTTATTGAGGTTTGTTTTGTTACCAAGTATATGGTCAATTTTTGAGTAGGTTCCATGGGGTGCTGAGAAGGTATATTCTTTTCTGTTTGGATGAAATATTCTATAGATGTCTGTTAAGTCTATTTGATTCATAATATCTGTTAGTTCCCTTATTTCTCTGTTCATTTTTTGTCTGACTGACCTGCCCATTTGTGAGAGGGAAGCATTGAAGACTCCCACTATTAGCGTGTGGGGTTTAATGTATGATTTAAATTTCAGAAGTATTTCTTTTACATATGTGGGTGTCCTTGTATTTGGGGCATAGTATTGAGAATTCCTCTTGATAGATTTTTCCTTTGACTAATATAAAATGACTTTCTTTGTCAATTTTGACTGATTTTAGTTTGAAGTTTATTTTGTTAGATATTAGGGTAGCTAAACCTGCTTGTTTCTTGGCACATTTGATTGGTATATTTTTTCCTAACCCTTTACTCTGATACAATGTCTGCCTTTGAGGTTGAGATGTGTTTATTGTATACAGAAGAAGGATTGATTCTGTTTTCATATTCAATCTGTTAACCTGTGCCTTTGTATAGGTGAGTTGAGCCCATTTATATTAAGAGATATTAATGACAAGTGATTGCTATCTACTGTTAATTTAGTTTTCATTGTTGGTGATGTTAATTTGTGTGTTTTACCCTTATTTGGTGTTTGTTGTTATGAGACCATCAATTTTCTGAGTTTTTGTTGGTGTAGTCAGTTTCCTTGGGTTGGATATTTCCTTTTAGTATTTTGTGTAGGGCTGAATTTGTGGCTAGGCATTGCTTTACTCTGGTTTTGTCATGGAATATCTTGTTTTTTCCTTCTATGGTGATTGAAACTTTTACTGGATATAGTAATTGGGCTTGCATCCATGGTCTCTTAATGTCTGCATAAATCTTGACCATGACCTTTTGACTTTCATTATTTGCTATGAGAAGTCAGGTGTAATTCTGATAGGTCTGTCTTTATATGTTATTTGGCCTTTTCCTTTTGCAGCTCTTAATAGTCTTTCTTTACTCCACATGTTTAGTGTTTTGATATTATGTGGCAAAGGAACTTTTATTTGGATCCAGTCTATTTGGTGTTCTGTAAGCTTCTTGTATCTTCATAGGCTTCAACTTTCTTTCTTTAGGTTGGAAACGTTTTCTTCTATGATTTTGTTAAATATATTTTCTGTGCTTTTGAGTTGAACTTCTCCTTCTTCTATACCTATCATTCTTAGATTTGGCATTTTCATTGTGTCCCGTATTTCCTAGATATTTTGGGTTAAGCTTTTGTTAGATTTAATGTTTTCTTTAACTGATGAATCTCTCTCCTCTACTGTATCTTCAGCACTTGAGATTCTCTCTTCTATTTCTTGTAGTCTGCTTTTCTTGCTTGCTTTTGTGGTTCCTGATCACTTTCTCATGATTTCTGTTTCTATAATTCCCTTGGATTGTGTTTTCTTTATTGTCTCTATTTTAGTTTTCAAGTCTTGAATAGTTGTTTTTCACAAGTATTACTGTTTTTTCTTAGTTTTCTTTAAGGGATTTGCTGATGTCTTCCAATATCTTGTTTGTCTTTTTCTCCATTTCTTTATGGGAATGTTTCATTTCCTTCTTAAGAGTTTCAAACATTCTGCTAATGTTAATTTTTAGGTCACTTTCTTCTACTTCATCTATATTTTGTTGTTCAAGTCTTACTGTTGTAGGGTCTTTAGGTTTTACTGTTGCCATGCTGCTCTTTGTGGTGTTGTGTATGTTATTCCCTTTTCTACTCATCTTTTCCTCTAATAGGGTTGGTTGGGGATATCTGTGATTTAAATCAAGAACCTAAGTTAGTGGACACAGAAAATAGGGAAAGGGTTTACAAATGGGAACAACCTAAGCTGACCTTATTGTGTTACACACCAGTGTCCAAAGTCACTCTGATGCCCTGAGTCATTCCTGTGTACCTGTCCTAATAAAAATGTTTTGCCTACTTGCTACTCTTAGCTTAGAATGGCTCTCTTAGACATCACTTCTGCAATAAAATTTTAAGTAGATATATTATTTTACAAATTGGCATTGCAATTTAATGAAAAATATTTTAGTTTATTATATGAGCAAAGGTAAAGCAAAAGCAGAAAGCTAAGAAAAAAGGTAGGAGGCAAACTGATGAAAACTGTCCTTCAAATTGATGAGGTCCTGACTGAATAAGAATTTGGGGAGGTGAGCAACTGGTGAAGCAAAGACAATTTCCAATGACAGAAGTATATTATAAAGTTGAGATGCCTAATACCATTAAGCTGCTCTCATGTTTGTGTTGTGACACAAGCTGTTAATGCCTTTTTGGGAGTGCAAAACAAGAAAAGAGAGATATTCTGCAAAACATGCAGAAGTGACACAGTATACAACAGCACCTAAGTGAAGGTGAGATGGACCATAAACTGAACAGATTTGAAGAAAATACAAATGGAAGGTCAGAACCAACAAACAAAACAGGTCCATGTCCCACATCCTGTGGTATTTCCAGAGTATTTGGAAAGAAGAGGTTAAGACAATTTTACTTTAAGACTTTTTAGACAGGCCTGGCATCTCTACAACTCTATGATTTAACTTGTGTCTCTAAACCTTCCTCATGTCTGAGTGAGTAATGCTCTTCAAGAAAGAGAAGGAGTAGCCATACACCTGCCTCCTTCATCTCCTCTCCTTGCAGAGATATGCCTATTTTAATGCACATTGAATACAATTGTATTTATGGAATTACCTCATAAGGAAATATTTTCAAGAGTCCTGTGATCCCATTCTACAGGGTGGATGGCATAGAGACTAACAAGAATAAAGAGGCATGGTAGGATTCCACAGGGAAATCTGAAATCTTAAGCCCTCCCCAGTCACCCAAGATGCATGTTGGCATGCATTTTAAGTGATAATTTGGAAAAAGTACTGTATAATTTCAATTCTATTAGTAGTTATTCCTAATGATGTAACCTGCCCTCGAAACATCTTACCGAATTTAAAGCCTAATAAAAAGTCTTATTATACTCACCAAAATGATATAGTGACCACAGCATAGATTGAAATGTCCTTTAGGAGAAAGCAATTCATTTTTGTCATAGAATGCTAATAATTTCTTAGGTGGACTATAAAATAGTGAGGGAACATGGAGCTCTTTGTTCTACATAAGAAATTATAGAATTTAACCCCCAAAATTAAAATTTTATTTCTGTTTCTCTATTTCCTTCTAATTGCATTGTAAAGAGCTGTTTAACATTCTAAAACCATCCTAATAGTCAATGGTAACACCACTGAAACTGAGTTGAGTATTTTCACCTTTCTGTCAGTTTGTGCCAACAGAGAAGTTGGAGACCTTAGTTTAAAAATGTTTTTTTTTTTTTAATGACAAGCTTGCAGCTCATTTTTAAATAGCTGCTTTTCATTTATGAGAAATTTCTTTGCAGTTAAATCAAAATTAGTTACCCAAGGGGGGAAATGTTTTCTTAAAACATGTAACAAATGAAACAATGGCTAGAAAAAAAAATTGAATGCTACTTGCTCTAGCGTGATGGTTAAGCATGCTCTCTGGGGTCATTCTGACCATGCATGTCTGGTGCATACTGAAGTTCTTATCAGAGCAGTTCATCTCAGGAAGCAGAGTCAGGTTTTTAAGGAAAACACTGTATCACAGTGGTTCTCAAGCTTCCTGATGTTGTGACCCTTTAATACTGTCCTTCATGTTATAGTGACCCCCCCAACTATGGAATTACTTGTTTTTCCTACTTCATAACTGTAATTTTGCCGCTGTTATGTATCACAGTGTAACTATCTGTGCTTTCAAATGGTCATAACAGAAACCAGTGAAAGGTTCATTCAACTCCCTCAGGGATTGTGACTGACAGGTTGGGAGCCACTGCCATACCAGGTAGTGTAATTGTATTACAAATACCAGTTAGCCAATGCAGTAAGCTCCCAAATTTACTCTTGGCTCCCTTTTATCTAGCCTCATACTCTTTCACATATCCTTGAGAATGGTCAATAATGGGAAATATTCATATATGTGGCTACTGGAATCTTTGATGACTTGTGGTTTGTCATGGTCCAGTACCAGCCTGGACCATAAATTATTTCTCTGAACCAGAAGGGAGCCATGGGATTAAAGACACAACTCACATGGAATTATGGGGAAGTAGTTTTCCAGTGATCACTCATGAAATACTTAGTTCACATCCTGAAAATTTCTGTGTTTATTCTCCAAACAGCTTTATATACCAAAACATAAACTGAGGGGGAAATTTATTAGCATTCTGTTTCCTAGGTAACCAGGTAAGTGGCTGTGGTCACATCCACACATCTCCCTATGCTTGCTCTGTCGCGTCTTCCTATCTTCCTGCTGTGTATGCCAGCTTTATCATGTAGGCTGAATTAGCATCTCTCTCCCAGGCATCCTCCAAACTTCAAAAAAGGAGCAGAATAATATTAGCATATTATGACCTTTTGTTAGGGAGGTGACAACCTCCTATGTGGCATGTGCACACTATGTCCTGGAAGTCTGGCTGCAATTCAGTGTAAAAATATGAGCCTACAATCTATTTTTCCTTATTAATTTTAATAAAACCTGTTCTTCTGCAACAGGACATATTATCACATCTGCCTTAGGCAAAGACTTCTCCATTTACCCAAATTTACCCATCCTTGGAACAGGCATTTTATTTTATGTAATCTCCCATGTTAAACATCTGGGGAGAAGAAGCTTTAAACCCATCACTGCCTGCTGATCTCTGTGAAGAAAAGAGATTAAGGGAGAGAGATACCTTTGGGCTCTGTGCCTTGGAGCCATATTTTTTGTCAGGTAAAATAATCATATTTTACGAATAATCATATTTTTAAAGATTATAGTCTCATATTTAAAGGAGAAAGAATAGCCTGAGTTAAAATGTTTTTTCTAGCTAATCAAGAGCGCCTCTTGAATTTTTATATTATATCAAAATCTAAAACTCTTAACATATGCATTAAATTCAATCATTTACAGAGTGTGTCAAACTTTTTATAATATTTTATAAGCAGTTAAAAACATTATCAGGTCTATACCAACTTTATTTTTACATCTTATAAGCATTTTCAAACACTATTTGTCGCTGGGTGGTGGTGGCACAAGCCTTTAATCCCAGCACTCGGGAGGCAGAGGCAGGCAGATCTCTGTGAGTTCGAGACCAGCCTGGTCTACAAGAGCTAGTTCCAGGACAGGCTCCAAAACCACTGAGAAACCCTGTCTCGAAAAACCAAAAAAAAACCCACTATTTGTGAGCACCAACTTTTCTCAACATCTTATAAGCAGTTCAAACACTATCAGGTCAATAAGAGATTTAACAATAAATCCATAATTAAACATGTCACTTTTTTAAAAAAAATTCACATTAATCAAAGACAAAAACAGCTTTTCTGATGGGTGAGAGTACAATGACATTGCTGTTATCAAATACCAGTTTTAGTCTCTGAACAGAAGTTAAACCCTTAGTCTGTCTCCTTCTTAAGTGGAGTGGTTTTAGTCATTTCTTATTTTGAGTCTTTTTTTTTTCTTAAGGAGAAAGCTTAGGTCTTAGTTTTTAGGTCCAATATTTTAATGAAAATGAATTCTGTTTCCCAAATCCTGAAACAGTGAGATGTTCAGTCTACATTTCAGCTCCAAAGCAAACTTGATTCAAACTGCAGAAAATTATAGTCATTTTGCAGCAGGGTCTCTGGGTCTGTGTGTCTCCCAAGTGTCTGGAAGCAGCTCAGCAACTGTCCCTCAGAGTAGCATGGCACCCTGCAGTGTAAAGTGGTGGCAACAGGTCCCACAGATCAAGAATGGACCAAAGACTTCTCTCCAACTCCTTTCTTCTGCTCTATGGGGGCATTTACAGTTAAGATGTCATAGGGTCTGTCACTCCTTTACTGTACATGTATGTAGTCATCTCATCCAGCTTTTTTTTTCTTTTTGTGAAATAAGCACAACCACATCCTTGATCCTAAATCAATATTGGTCTTTTCTCCTCGCCTTGGCAAGGTCACCTTGGTGTCATCATGTCAGATCTGTCTGGAGCAGATTTGTCTACAACTTTTTATTATTTTAAATTGTTTTTAAGGAACCATGGTATGCTTTACAATTTCTTTTTATTATTAACCATATAAACAGTCATTTTATTGGAAAAGCCATGCATAAAATTTTTGCTGAACATCCTTCAAGGCATAGCTATAACATTAGCAAAATACAGTTCTGCAAATTGCAGCAATGATCATATGGGAAAAGATAATTACTCAGATCTTTGAATTGAGTAAGCACATTTTCCAAGAATCACTATCTTAAAATTATCAATTATTCTATTGCTTAGTATAAGAAACATTGATCATAGTCAGTTCTCTGCTAAACTATCTCCTAGATTTTATCCTGCTCTTTTGTATTAGACAAGTAATTTCTATAAATTAAGATTTTAATATCCTAAATGTCAAAAATGAGAAGATGCAGCTATAAAGAGCATTTTTTATAAACTGCTGTAGAATAAGTTTTGTACTTAATACACACATTTGCCATAGCTGAATCATAATTAATATACTGTACTTGGTGATTATTGTATACTCTACCTGTTGATCTATATTCTACCTGCTTGAGTACCTGTTTGGCATCTTTTATAAACTCTCTACTGGAAATTGGCTCATTGCTCCCTTTAAAAATTTAATTTGATAGCTCAATTTCTCCTATAAGACTATTATAACTACGGCTTTAATCATTGTATATCTAATTAAAAGTTTGTAGACTGTAGGGATAAGTCCCGCCCCTTAGGGGGTGTGTTCGCCTCGGGCTAATGTTAGCCTATAAATTTGGCAAGCTTGGTCCCAGACACTGCTTCTGCTTTCCTGTTCTCTGCGGAACGGTGTTTCTGTAAGTCTATTTCTCCATTAAAGCTGTATGTGTTTGGACAATCTGTCTGCATTCGTTTACGCCTTTACATTTTGGCGTCCAACGTCGGGCTATTTTGCCCCCGACTCAAGCGCATAGCCTACTAGCTAAGACAGCACGCTCCCGGGTGCCTTTTTTTTTTTTTTTTTTTTTTTTAGTTTGTGACTGGGGCCCCAGTGCTGAGTCCGAGATACACTCGGCCTTCAGATCTCTGGGGGTTCAAGGCCGGCCAGGCAATGGTGGCATACGCCAGCACTCAGGAGGCAGGGGCAGGCGATCTCTGTGAGTTCAAGGCCAGCCAGGCAGTGGTGGCACACGCCTTTAATCCCAGCACTCGGGAGGCAGAGATAGCGGATCTCTGTGAGTTAGAGGCCAACCTGGTCTACAAGAGCTAGTTCCAAAACAGGCTCCAAAACCACAGAGACCACCACCGGTAGGAACCAGTCGTTACAGGTAAAAAAAAAATTCTTTTATAAATAAAATGTCTGAAGATGTTACCATTCAAGAATTTAACAGTTTATTTAATTATACCATGTGGGAGATTTTACAAGAGGTGTCTATCACCCCACATCTATGTATCCTTCTGGGATTAGTAGTTTTCCTTGACACTAAATGGTTTGATAAAAATATGATAAAGTCTTTACAAGATGAATCCAGGATTCTTAAGGCAGAGGTTGAACACTTAAAAACAATTGAGAATGACAAGAATCAGTTTGAAGTTCTCCAGGAAGAGAACAGATCTTTGTTTAACATGACTCGATCAACTGAGCATAATTTAAAAAAGGTACAGGCTGATGTTAAGGAGAAATTCATTACTATGGAAGAGGGAACAGCTGATTTTGATGATAAGCTTCAGTCCCTTTCTGTAGGAACTGAAACATTAGTGGCTGATGTTAAGGAGAAATTCATTCCTATGGAAGAGGGAACAGTTGATTTGGATCGTAAGCTTCAGTCCCTTTCTGTAGGAAATGAAATATTAACTGAGAGAATCAAAACAGCTGAATGTGACAAACAGATTTTGGCAGAAAGATTGTCAATACAAGAAGGCACGGTTTATGCCATAAAAATTATGTCCAAAGATGAGAACTTATCTCTAATGGACAAACTTCATAGTTCAGAATCCTCAATGAAGGATTTGGAACATAATTCTGGACAGGAGATTCAGACATTGCAGAAGGCAATGGTGAATAGAATTGAAAAGATTGAGGAATTTCTAAATTCTGATGAGGAAGAGCAAAGGGTAGAAAGGCAAATTTTAACTACATCTGTGGGTAAATCTCTCCGGGACAATTTCCACAAAGCTCTACCTACATCTCTACCTGCCTTTCCAGTAATAACAACAGAGAAGGTGATTGGTTCCAGAAACCCTAGGGTCATCAAGGAAGATACATGGGAGCCTGTCTGTATGAATGACCTCAAAGTAATCAAACAGGCTGTCATGACTTTTGGGATGCACGCCTCTTTTGTTAAAGAGATGCTAAAATCTTGGGCATCCACAAGCAGAGCTACACCATTGGACTGGCTCCAGCTGAGCTCTGCGGTACTTGAGAGTGGGCCGCACTTAAAATGGAAATGCTTATTCAGGCAAGAGGCTAGACTTTTAGAACAGCAGGAAAAAGCAAAGGGAATTGATATTTCCCTAGATAAAATTCTAGGTGAAGGGCTCTTTTCTGACCCTCATGAACAAGCTAATTTGGATGAAACACACTCTCCATGTGTACTACAGCAGACTTATGGGCTTAGGAAAAGATACAAGACAAAGGACAGAGAATGCAATCATTTGTCACAGTTAAACAGGGTCAGAGAAAACCCTTTAGTGACTTTATACAAAGACTAACTAAGGCTGTACAAATAGGGATATCTGACCCAGAAGCAAGACGTATAATGATTGAGTTTTTGGTTTATGAAAATGCAAATGTGGAATGCAAAAGGATTTTGGGGCCTTTAAAGCTCAGATCAGCGCCCTTGGAAGAATGGGTTTTGCACACACTGAATGTTGATACATTTGATTATGGCACTGAAGCATGGGTAGAAGAAGCAATTTCCAATGGTAAAAGGAGACACCAGAATACCAAATGTTTTAATTGTGGCAAATGGGTCATATGAAAAGGAATTGTAGACAATGGATTTTCAGAAATAATAATAATAATGCATCTTCTAGAAATAACAGAAATAGAAGAACTCAGCCTTCAGGTTTATGTAGAAGATGTGGAAAAGGTAGACATTGGACAAATGAATGCAGGTCTACAAGAGATAGGCAAGGCAACCTGATACAGACGGGAAACGTGAGAGGGGGGGCCTCACAGACCACCATGGCAAACATGGTTCAGTCATTTCCAGTTTCTGCAGAGTACGTGCCTCAGCAGGACAATTACGAAGCCCCATGCCTACCGTTACAAGCAATAATGATCAGAAAAATGAGTTACGTGTGTTTTGGCAAACTTGTAAAAATGATCAAAGACCTAAGTTGAGAGTGTGTATAAATGGCATTTTTATTACTGGCCTGCTGGACACAGGTGCTGATGTAAGTATCATTACCCCAGAATCTTGGCATCCGTATTGGCCTCTTCAGAATGTAAATGTTCAGCTCCTGAGAATTGGAAACCTATTTCGAGTAAGGCAAAACACGAGATGGGTTGAATGTATAAGGCCAGAGGGACAAATAGGAAAATTGAGGCCATATGTAGTCAATATTGCAATGAATTTATGAGGTTGTGACCTATTACAAAAATGGAATACCGAAATTAACATTCCTGCTACTTCTAGAGCCTATATTTCTGAGAATAATATTAAAAGAAATTACAAATGGAGAAAACCGGCCATTCGGGCTGTACAAGAACATGCAATTTATGTCCCTTCATAGATACCAACAGCCTTGCCTCTAAAATGGTTGAATGAGAAACCAATATGGACAAAGCAATGGCCTTTAGCTGAGGAAAAGTTACAAGCTTTACAACAGCTGGTACAAGAACAATTGGATGCTGGGCATATAGAAGAATCTACCAGCCCTTGGAATTCTCCTGTATTTGTGGTTAAGAAAAAATCAGGTAAATGGAGAATGGTGACAGATCTCAGGGCCATCGACAAGGTTATTCAACCTATGGGCCCTCTGCAGTCTGGAATTCCTTTGCCCTCTTTATTACCAAAAAGATGGCCTCTCATAGTTATTGATTTAAAGGATTGGCCGTCCTCCCCCAGGGTATGTTAAATAGCCCCTCCCTGTGCCAATATTTTGTGAACCAACCATTGCAAATAATACGCAATTAAATTTCCCAAATCTATAGTATACCATTACATGGACGACATTTTGTTATCTAATTCAAATATGGATACCTTGAACAGACTGTTTGAAGAAATAAAGATACTTTTACCTGAATGGGGATTGCAAATTGCTTCTGAAAAGATTCAGAAGAAAGATTCTGTTAATAATTTAGATTATAAAATAGGTTTGCAAAAAATTAAGACACAAAAGGCACAAATTAGGAGAGATCACCTACGGACACTTAATGACTTTCAAAGACTGTTAGGAGACATTTCCAGTCTACGACCAGCTATTGGGGTAACACCTGATCTAATAATTCATTTGAACAAAACTTTGGATGGTGATAAAGATTTAAACAGTCCTAGAGAATTAACAGCTGAAGCAGAAAAGGAACTGACAATGATTGAGGAAAAATTACAACAGGCACATGTGGACAGGGTGAATCCAGAGCTCGATTGCATTCTCGTCATACTACCATCAAAAATTTCTCCTACAGGAATTTTAATGCAGAGAGATGATATTATCTTGGAATGGATCTTTTTATCACATAAACCAAGTAAGAAACTGAAAACTTATGT
>NW_026068125.1:2302745-2303950 GCF_014885135.2 Alexandromys fortis
TGTTTTGGGTACCAGCTGCACAAGACGATCCCAACTTGGTTAGCTGAAATGGTGTACATCTTGTAAAACATTCTGGCCAGACCTCCACAAAATACTCAGAGACTATTTGTAATTTTAAAAGACATTGATCTTGAAATTTAACCATCATTTTACTTTCACAGGATCCCCCAGAAAGAACATTGCCCCCATAACAACTGGAAGTAATTCTAGAGGATGACGCCCCTCTCCCAGTAAAGTTTGCCCCTGGGTTTAGGGACATCATTTAGGGGTTGGGAAGTTGGGGGAGGAATTTTATAAGCTCAGGGATCATTTTGAAAAAAGAGAGAGAGAGAGAGGAATGATGGGATAATAGATTTATAATTGTGAGTTACTGTTTTTAGACAAATATATTGGTATTTATTCTTGTATATTGATACAAAGTTAAATTATATTGACTATTATATGTATGCATGTTTCTACCTCTGTTTAAAAAATTTTTATGTATTGACACATATTGTATTGATATATATATATTGTATATATTTACCATATTGCAGTGTACATTTCTACTTCTGATAAAGATACTTATATAATGTTTGTGTATTGATATATATTTACCATGTTGCAATGTATATTTGTACAGTGTTTATATTTGGAGATCATTATCCTCATTTGTTTCACAGTTGTTTATTGTCTTAGTCTTTAAGTTAGATAGATATTGAGAATTATATAGATTAATAGTCATCTAAGTTTGTCATTTATAATTAGACTAATCAGGTTCTTTACATATATAGAGATTATAGTCAGTATAGATAGATAATCTTCAACCTCTTCAAAGATCTCTAGAAAATGGCCTTTAATCTAACTCAGAGTTTCGTGATAGTGAGACCCAATTGCTCCTGGCAAGACCACTCTATTCCCGAGAGAATGTTGAGCACCAAAGACACTCCACTGGGAGCTTATCATCTTGGCAGAATTGGCCTTTGGGTTAAGAAAAGCCCAAACCTCAACTGCTGACAATGAAACAGGATTGTCATATCCTGCCAAGACAGGGTAGGATAGTTCTAAGAAAGTTCCTTGCCTTTAATAATGGTATGTCAGTTATGTTAGGCCTTAGCCAAAGTTGGTTGACTCAACATTGCAAACGAGACTTTGGGTGATTGCCCAGGTAGTCAGTTGTCTCTGTCAATTGTTGCACATTTTGGATATATCTCGTTTGTTAAGTA
>NW_026068125.1:2310212-2324879 GCF_014885135.2 Alexandromys fortis
CTCTCTACATTATTTAGACTCCTTGAGATAGAATGTTTAGCAAAACTTTTGATTCTCAATATTGTTTGTTATATTTATTATTTGTTATTATTGTATATGGTTGTATTTGGTTTAGTTTTGTCTTATTTAGACAAAAAGGGGAGATGTAGGGATAAGTCCCGCCCCTTAGGGGGCATGTTCGCCTTGGGCTAATGTTAGCCTATAAATATGGCGAGCGTGCTCCCAGACACTGCTTCTGCTTTTCTGGTCTCCGCGGGAACGGTGGTTCTGTAAGTCTATTTCTCCATTGAAACTGTATATATTTGGACAATCTGTCTGTATTCGTTTACACCGTTACAGTAGACCATCTTCCTTATAAGCTGTAAGTCTGCATAGCTGATAGGAAAATGGAAAAAGAAAACATTTAACTAATGATGTTGGCCTAATTAGAAGTCAACATGTAGAAGAATGAAAATAGGTTCGTATTTATCTCTATGCAAAAACTCAAGTTTAAATGAATCAAAGACCTCAACATGAAACAAAGCACATTGAACCTCACAGAAGAAAAAGGTTAGAAGTACATTTTAATGCATTGGTACATCTCAAACACAGCCTCAGTGGCTCAGACATTGAGAGAAACAATTAATAAATGAGATCTCCTGAACTGAGAAGTTTCTGTATAGCAAAAGACATAGTCAACAAGACAAAATATCAGCCTATAAAATGGAAAAAAATTATCAAAATAACAAATAATCCAATAAAAATATATGGTACAGACCTAAACTACAAACTCTCAGCACATAAACTTAAAAAGACTGAAAAACACTTAAAAATGTTCAACATCCTTAGCCATTAGAGAAATGCAAATCTAAACAACTCTGAGATTCCATCTTATCCTTGTAAAAATGATCAAGTTTAAAAACACTGCTAATTTATGCTGAAGAGAATGTGGAGCAAAGGAAACACTCCTTCACTGCTGGTGGAAGTGCAAACTGGCACAGGCTCTTTGGATACTAATATGGTAATTTTTAAAGAAAATTTTGCAACAAACTACCTTAAAACTCATTAATACCAGTTTTGGGTCTATACATAAAAGATGGTCAACCATAGCATAAGGACATGTGCTCACCTTTGTTTACAGCAAAATTACTTTGTCATAGCCAGAACCTGAAAACAACCCAAAAGCTCCTCTTTTACACAAATGAGAGACATCCTTTACAAATAGCGACAAATACCACAAAATATTTTTGAAGTAACCCTACCCAAACAAGTGGAAAAACCTGTTCGATAAGAACTTTTTTATAGAAACTGTTTGATAAGAAACTGTTTGATAAGAATTCTGAAATGGAAAAAGAAGCATACTTAACCTATTTATTTATTTATTTATTTGCAAGTTAAGCAGAAGTTTATTTAGTAAAGATTAAGAAAGTACACTCCAAAGAAACTTTGGACTAGGCTATGTAGACAGATTTTCCTTTGAGCTACTAGCTCACAAAAATGACACAGAGTTTTATCATTAATTATACAAGCTCAACCTATAGCTTAGACTTGTCTCAGGGCTCTTATAATTTAAATTACCCCATTTATATTAGTCTGTGTTTTGTATCTTTTCCATCTTGTACCCCTGTTCCTTTGCGTGTCCTCTGGTGTTTCTTTAGCACCTGGATTCATCGCCTTTTTTTTTTTTTCTTTTTTTCTTTTTTTTTTTTTACAGTTGAATTTTTCTTTATCAGTTTCTTTTTATTTTTTTAATTTATTTCTTTATTAATTAATTAAAGATTTCTGTCTCTTCCCCACAGCCGCCTCCCCTTTCCCTCCCCCTCCCCCAGTCAAGTCCCCCTCCCTCGTCAGCCCAAAGAGCAATCAGGGTTCCCTGCCCTGTGGGAAGTCCAAGGACCACCCACCTCCATCCAGGTCTAGTAAGGTGAGCATCCAAACTGCCTAGGCTCCCACAAAACCAATAGGTGTAGTAGGATCAAAAACCCATTGCCATTGTTCTTGAGGTCTCAGTAGTCCTCATAGTCCACTATATTCAGAAAGACCAGTTTTAACCCAGGCTTTTTCAGACCCAGGCCAGCTGGCCTTGGTGAGTTCCCGATAGAACATCCCCATTGTCTCAGTGTGTGGGTGCCCCCCTCGCGGTCCTGAGTTCCTTGCTCATGCTCTCTCTCCTGGTGCTCCTGATTTGGACCTTGAGATTTCAGTCCGTTGCTCCAATGTTATGTTTAATTGTCCTGAAACTGCAGCTCTCTAAGGCTCCCTTTTTTAAAACCTCCCTTTTAGCTTCCTGCTGAAGCCAGGCCACACTGCAGGAGTCAGCACACAGGCTCTCTCCATCTGTCACCCTGCCATCACAAGCTCTGACAAATGTAGCCACACTGATTTTTAACTATTTTTTTTAACCTGTAATTATATAATCAGAAGAATTCCTTAATCCTTTCCTCTGTTCTATTAACTGACTCTGGGCTGCTCACTGTGTGTTAAAATTGCTCTCTAAACTTACTCTTGCTTCCCTTTCCCCTGCAGGTGGGTTAGATTCAGCTGGCTACTGCACACTGCCTGCACCTGGTGCGTCAATCTCAGCAGTAACCTAGATGATTCTTGAACCAAATGTCATATTACCTTTACTTTTCCTACCCATTTAGCAAGCAAAAAAAAATGTTGTATCTCTGTCTCGATCATGCTTACTGAATCTAAATATCTCTGTCATTATTTCTGTTTCACTTTAACTGTTTTTTAGCTATTAACCTACATAATTGAATACTCTTTCCTTATTCCATATGTATAACTTATTATTTACAAATTTTTACTGGTGATTTAAATTTCCAACGTCTGTATACTTGCTTAAATTCTATTCTCTATTTCTGAGTGCTCATTACTCACGTATTCACCCGTGGTGCATTTTTTTTCCACTGTATGTCTGGTTACTTCTTCCATGTTTTGGGGGGTTCACCAGTCAGCCCCACATTGCTAGGTGCCATTATTTCATGGTCCAGTAGCAGCCCAGATAATAAATTATTTCTCTGGACCAGAAGGGAGCCATGGGACTAAAGACACAACTCATATGGCTTTATTGGGAGGGAGATGTCCAATGACCCCTCATGAAATCCTGAGTACACATCCTTAAAATTCCTCTGTGTTTATTCTCCAAACATACTTATATGCCAAAACATAAACTGAGAGGGAAATTTATTAGCATTCTGTTTTTTAGGTAACCAGGTAAATGGCTATGGTCATGCCCACACATTTACCTACCTATGCCTATTCTGTCAAATCTTTCTATCTTCCTGATCTGTATGCCACCTCTGTCATGTAGCCTGAATTAGCATCTCTATCACAATCATCCTCCAAATTGCAAAGAAGGAGCAGAACAACATTAGCATATCCTGACCCTTTGTTAGGAAGGTGACCACCTTCTGTGTGGCAGGTGCAAACTATGGCCCAAAAGTCTGGCCACCACACACTGTAATAATACGCACCTACAGTGGTTCAACTTTATAGAGAAAAAACAGAATGAAAATAGATGGGACCTGAGATGCCACCAGTTTAAATCTGCTTATGGTCATCATATAATATTCCAGGGACACTTACTCACAAAGGATTATAGTGCTCACCTGAGGTACATTATTTTTCTTTCACTACCTCAGGTGAGTATGTTGCTCTCACATTTGTTCTTGCCCTGGTGTCATAATTTGATTAATCACCAGAGCTTAACACTGTGCTTCTGTGTCTTCAAAAATTGAAAAAAATAAACTTTTTTCCTAAGAACTTAGTGGCCTCAGTTATTTTATTATAGTAAGATAAAACTGACTAACACATTGGTAAAACATGATGAAACCATCAAATAGAACAACAGTGACTTTCAGCAACTGAGTCTGAGAAATATTTAGTCCTCTGCACTTCAGCTTCATTTTTAAGCTGTCATGTGAACATCATCACTCTTTTCACGTTACAGAAGAGGAAACTGAAATCAAAAGATGTAACAACTCTTGCTCTATGTTATTGTGTAATAAACCACTCTAAACTTATTGGCATAACCATCATTGTGATTGCTCACAAACTGCTATTTAGGCAGTACTTGGTAGGGACACCCTAACTGCCAAGGTGAATCAGTGTATGGGAGAGAAGTGATGGCAGGAGCTAGAGTCATCTGATAGCTAAAATACTAACACCTCCTATGGTGGTGCTGTCTGTTATTTAAATTCTCCAGCTCGAATATACATGTGGTTCTCCACAGGGCAACTCATTGTTCTTTGATGGTTGTAACTAAAAATCAAGAATCAGCATCACAGGAGAAAAGAAATGGAAGTGGCCAATTTCTGAATCCTTAGCCTAGAAACTGAAGCAGTATGTCTTGCATATGTGGAAAGAAATTCTGTCATCTGGCATGCAGTTTTCTGCTCTCTTGAACTCTCAGCAACTGTGGTTATCCACAGTGGGGGAGAAGGTGTTCATGATGTTCTGCCCCTCTGCAAAGATTTATAGATAATAACTGTTATGGGGAGGGTTCAAAGGTACCACACCTCTCTGAGGACATTTAAGATATTAACAATTGCTGGAAATACCATTGAGGGACCAACTCCAAACCAGGGATCTCTGCAGGAGCAGATCCAGATCAGGATTTACATAAAGAGGTGGAAGTCAGCAACCTAGGCCAAAATAGGCCTGAGGCAAGGAACTCCACCTTTGGCTTGAATTGGGGGGGATCTGAGGCAACAAATTCCACAGTTGTAGGACTGAACCAGCTACCTAGGCTGTAGTAGGCCTGAGAAAGCAAGCTCCATGGAAGCAGAAACCAGGAGCCAATCTAGTCTGTCCTAGGAACCAGGACACTGGTGGACCAGGACTGAGCCAGCAATCTGGTCAAGAACAGACCTGAGACAGTGAACTCTAGCAGAACAGGTACAACAGAGTAACTGCTGAGTGAGTGAGCCAGAGCCAGGGAACACTGAGGGGCCAGATGTGAATCTGGTACCTTCAAGGAAATAGACCTAAACTAGAACCTCTGTGGGACTGGGCATGAGCCTAGGACCTCTGAGGAACTAGGCCTAAGCCAGGACCTCTGCCGGTGGGTACTTGAATCTTGGAACTCTGAGGGAGTAGACAGAAAGCAGAGATCTCTGAGGGTCCAAGTGCGAGTTTGGACCTCCCAAGAAGTAGGCCACCCCTCTCTGAGGACCTCTGTGGGTCTGGGCATTGCTCTGGGACATCAAAAGGAATAGGCAGGAACTAGAAACCTGTGTGGATTCAAGCATGAGTCTGGGACCTCTGAGGGAGTAACATGAGCCAGGTTCTCTGCAGTTCTGGTGCACCTGAGCTTGGAAACTCTGAGGGAGTAGACAAGAGACAGAGAACTTTGAAGGAACAATCCCAAGCCAGGATTGCAGGAACAGATCCAGACTAGGGTCATTTAAAAAAAAAAAAAAAAAAAAAAAAAAAAAAAAAAAAAAGGTCTAAGACAAAAACCTAGGCTAAAACAGACCTGAGACAGCAAACTCCAAAAAAAAAGCAGGACAAAGCCCAGGAGCACTGAGCGATCTCTAGGAAGATGGAGTTACCAATGGGGTAACTAGGACCATAGAACTGACTGTACCATGAGGAACAACCAACCATCTGAGCCTTAGATTCACTGGCACCTAGAAGATTAATCAACAGAATCACAGACAGCCCCAACCACACCTAGAGGAAAAGATGAGTAGAAAAGGAAAGAACATACAAAACACCACAATGAGCAAACACGACACCAAAAAAACCTATAGACCATACAGCACCAAGACTTGAACAACCAAATATAGGTGAAGCAGAAGAAAATGACCTAAAAAAGGACAGTAGGAAAATGATTGAAACACTTAAAGAGAAAATGAAAAATTCCCATGAAGAAATGGAGAAAAAGACAAACAAAATATTGGAAGACATCAGCAAATCCCTTTAAGAAACAAAGAAAAGGCAAATATACATGTTAAAAAAAACTATTCAAGACTTGAAAACTAAAATAGAGACAAAAAAGAAAATACAAGCCAAGGAAATTAAAGAAACAGAAATCATGAGAAAATTAGCAGGAACCACGAAAGCATGCATGAACAGCAGACTACAAGAGATAGAAGAGAGAATCTCAAGTGCTGAATATACAATGGAGGAAATGACTCATCAGTCAAAGAAATCATTAAATGTAACAAAAGCTTAACACAAAATATCAGGAAATATAGGACACCATGAAAATGCCAAATCTAAGAATGATAAGTATAGAAGAAGTTCAACTCAAAAGCACAAAATATATATTTAACAAAATTGTAGGAGAAAACTTTCCCAACCTAAAGAAAGATATGCCTATGAAGATACAAGAAGCTTACAGAACACCAGATAGACTAGCTAAAAAAGTCCCATGCCACATAATAATCAAAACACTAAACATGTCGAGTAAAGAAATAATATTAAGAGCTGCAAAGGAAAAAGGCCAAGTAGCATATAAATACAGACCTATAAAAATTATATCTGACTTCTCATTGGAGACAACGAAAGTCAGAAGGCCGTGGTCAAGCATTATACAGACATTAAGAGACCATGGATTCTAGCCCAACTACTATATCCAGCAAAAGTTTCAATCATAATAGAAAATAAAAACATATTCCATGAGAAAACCAGAATTAACCAATACCAAGCCATAAGCACAGCCCTATACAAAATACTAGAAGGAAAACTCCAACCCAAGGAAGCTGGCTACACCAACAAAAACACAGACAATTGATTGTCTCATAACAGCAAATCCCAAAGAAGGGAAAAGCACACAAAGTAACATCACCAAAAATGACAACTAAATTAACAGGAGATAGCAATCACTGGTCATTAACATCTCTTAATATAAATGGACTCAATTCACCTATCAAAAGGCACAGACCAACTGATTGGATATGAGAACAGAATCAATCCTTCATCTGCATACAAGAAACATACCTCAGCATAAAAAAACAGACATTGTCTCAGAGTAAAAAGTTAGCAAAAAAAATATTCCAATCAAATGGACCTAAGAAACAAGTGGGTGTAGCTATCCAAATATCTAACTAAATAGACTTTAACTAAAATCAATCAAAAGAGACAAAGTAAAACATTTCATATTAGTTCTAGGAAAAATTCATCAAGAAGAAATCTCAATACTGAACATATATGTGCCAAATACAAGGGCACCCTCATATGTAAAAGAAACACTTCTAAAATTTAAATCATGCATTCAACCCCACATACTAATAGGCTGCTGGTAGAATGTTTTTGGTGCTCAACATTCTCTCAGGAATAGATCGGTGTTGCCAGGAGTGATTGTGTCTCACTACCATGGAACTCTAGGTTTGATTAAAGGCTATTTTCTACAGCTCTTTGAAGAGTTTGAAGATTATTTATCTATACTGAATATAATCTCTATGTATCTAAAGAACCTGATTAGTCTAATTATAAAGATGACAAACATAGATGGCTATTGATCTATAATTCTCAATACCTATCTAACTTAAAGACTAAGACAGTAAAAAACTATGCAATAAATAAGGACAATGACCTTCAAATGTAAGCAATGTATAAGTATCTTGATCAGAGGTAGCGATGTATACTGCAATATGGTAAATATATATATATATATATATATATATATATTAATACATAAACAATTATTTAAACAGAGGTAGAAGCATACATGTATACAATATTCAATATAATTTAACATTGAAAATGAGAGACTGTGCTCTGTGAATGTGCCCGGCTGTTCAATAGTTTCCCACTCTGGTGGAGCTGCAGCTGTGGCTGGACCCAAAGCCTGCAGCATGGTGCAAGGTGGGGGAAGTGCGCAGTGGTAGGGCAAGGGGCTCAGGGCCCTGGGCATGGGGCACAGAGCTGAGGTAAGCCGAGGGGGTGGTATATGTTTGTGGCAGCAGTGCGCGCAAGCGGTGGAGGGTGCACGGAACTGTAGTGGCCCCACATTAGGGCACCAAGTGTTGGCGAATTAGGTTAATATGATAAATAACCAGACCAGCTCAAGAATAACAGTTATAATTTAATAGTTGAAAAGGGGAAACTCATGCTACAAGAGTAGGAGGTCTGAATTCCAATCGGCCTGGCAGGCACTGCGCAGAGAGAAGGGTGCACCTGGATCTCCCAGGTTTTCTTCCTGGGGTCCAGGTCACCATGCCCCAATTAGCTGTGATTGGTTAACAGAGTTTCCCATCAGAGCTCAATAAAAATCAACAAAAAAAATCAATAAATGAAAACAATTGATGAAGAAATAGATGTTTTCTTCAGTGGTATAACTGTTTTTAAGCTACCCATAATTCTGAAAATAACTTTATTAAGACTTATCGATTCACCATCTAAACTTACGTGCAATCCTTCTTCTTGGTCTATCTTTGTTTTTTTTTTTTTTTTTTTTTTTTTTTTTTTTTTTTTTTTTTTTTTTGACTAAGAGTGCTCACAAGATAGTATTCTATTGGTGTTATGGAGCTCGGATTTAAGGATATGAGACAAACTAAAACAAAAGACAAATGAACAACAAAAAAATCACTCAATGACTGAATTGTCAATGAATTTGGGTATTGTGATTTAAAACTGGCACACTGATCATAATCCAGCTCTAAGAGAAGTAGCTGTATCCTTAAAGGTCTGGCTCTTCATCATCTTCCGAAATAACTTTACAAGCCAATTTTGGATTAAGGAAGAGGAGCACTAAAACAGAATTCTATAGGCATCTAAAAAATTCCCATGGTTCTCAACATTGACCTTAATTAGAGGCCAAAGAGTATTGAAGTTGAAGGTGACATAAAAAATAAAATATTTTATCAATTCGTTTAGAATTTCCTACCTTTCACTGGGTCTTGCTTAGAGTTTAAAAGCTAAATTAAACTTTATTAAGAGGTAAAATAAACATTTTGGTCCTTACGACTATAATAAAATTATAAATAATAATTATAATGGTGAGGACCATATTGGCACACAGACAGAGAGGATGCTGAAGAAGTAAATGTTCCACATCCTGATTCACGTGCAACAGGTAGACTCTAGGTCTGAATGGGCTTTTTAAACTTTGAAGTCCTCTCCCAGTGACAGAATTCCTCCAGCAAGACCATACCTCTTAACCATTTTAATCCTTTCAGCTCCCTGATGACTAAGCTTTAAACATCTGATCCTGCAAAGGCTATTCTTATTCAAACTACAACTACCTACAGTAGTAGGCTTCCATATGACTTTCCAAAAGACTTTGAGCATTACTCATAGTCCTCTCCATACTCCTTCCTCTATGCCATCTTTCTACCCCCTCCCTGAGATACTTTACCTCTTCCTTTTCACTTTATAGACTTAAAACTTCAAGTACCAACTGACTATAATATATAAACATGTAACGCAATTTTATTTTAGGGACCAGACTCTAAATCAGTGTCAATACCTCTCTGCCTTTCCATGAATGTACATGGTAGACACCACTTCTGTTTTCTGTTCTGTGTATAAGCATCATTTTTATCCAAATAGATGACCTTACATACAAGTTTTAATAGCCAAGGAATTCCCATCTTTTGATTTCATCTAGCATGTCAGTCTCTCTACTCTAGCAACAAAAGTAGAAGCAAGCAATGATTCTGAGGAACACTTAAAACATATGAGTTCATGGATTTTATGATCTGAAATTATAAATATTCTGCGTACTTTTATGTGAAGTTGACAGAAAATAGAGTTTTCTGAGAAGAGTGAACCTTAGTTGAGAAATTGATTCTACATGATCAGTTTGTAGAGATTCCTATAGGGAATTTTCTTAATTAATAATTGATGAGGTAGGTCCCAGTGTGTTACATAGGCAGGGGGGCCTGAATGTTATAAGAAACCAGGCTGAACAAGCTGTGAGGGGGAAACTAGTAACCAGTGCTCCTCTATGCCCTCTACATCAGCTCCTGTCTCTAAGTACTTACACTGTTTGAATTCCTGCTCTGAGGGCTCTGGACAATTGACTGTGATTTGCAACTGTAAGCAAACTAAAGCTTTTACTCTGCAAGTTGCTACTGGTCATAATGTTTCAGCGAAAGAAATGTGCACTATGATACTAATTCAGAAAGATAATTATGAATAAGGTCATAATGAACATGATCATTACTCTAAGTTGATAGTGATGGATTAAAATTGGAAATGAGGGTAAATGTCAGTTAACAAGGCAGAGAGAGAGAGAGAGAGAGAGATGATGAAAGAGGCATAACTACCAGTAATGGACCTCTTGTATATTACTTCCCAGTACACTGTTCCAAGATCCATTGTTGAAATAGGAGCAGCGGGGCTGCAGCCCCAACACCCCGGCCGCCTGCTAGCTCATGCCCGAAATAACAACACACAAACTGTATTCATTTAACTGCTTGACCCATTTCTATCTAGCCTCTTCTAGGCTAACTCTCGCACCTAGACTAGCCCATTTCTAGTAATGTGTGTAAGCACCCCAAGGTGCACTTACCGGGAAGATTCTAGCCTAAGTCCATCGTGGGTTGGAGCTGCCTGGGAGAGCAGAGCATGGCGTCTCTGCTCCAGAGAGCAAAACTGTCCGATCCCTCTGGAAGCAGAGCAGAGTCTGACCTCACTTCCTCTTCCACCCAGCATCCTATTCTGTTTATTCCACCCACCTTTGTTCTAAGCTATGAGGCCAAGCAGTTGGTTTATTATAATTAAACAATTATCTTCCTCCATCAATCCAGGTCACATCCTGAGTATCCCAGGTATGTATGTCACTGCTATTAAGCAATTCTATTTGCTCTCCAAGGCTCTTGTGGCATACTGACAGGCATCAAGTAACTTGCAACTTGAATAGTTGTTTTTTTTCATTGTTTTGGAGGCTGGGTATCTAAAATCAAGGTTCAGGTAGGGTGCTTTCAACAGTGCTAGGGAATATCTCTTTCTCTTTAGTTCCTCTTATGCCTTGGCTTGTACAAAATCAGTGTAAGCTCTATCTGCACAGTCACGTGGCATTCTTCGTTATATCTATGTCCAAATTTTTCTCTTCTTATAAAAACCCTTATTACTAGTTGAATGGGAGTTTCAGTCTGGTACAACCTCACCTTTACCCACTCAAGTCTGCAAAGACCTCACTTCTCCATGAGGTCACACCTTTAAATTCTGGACAGTTAAAGACTTTGAGAGTATTCAACCCAAAACAGCCATTTGTACGTAGGGAGGCTGGAGCCCAGGCAGGCTTAACTATGTTTGCTACTTAGAGAACCAATCTGGAATATAAACCAGATTGTCTGGCTTCAGTCGTCCATTGTTTCCACTGCACCACAAATATGGACATCCCCACCATACTTCTTTTATTTGATTTTCTACATCAAAACCATAAAAACAAAGAAGTCTAGGTATTACCAATATTTTCCCAAAGGGAAAAATTACTTTCTTCATCTTGCTGGCCTTTTTTTATCTGTTTCCACAGCAACCCATTATGTCCTTTATAAGTACTTTATTGTATTTGTTTCCTTTCTGTCTATTTATACTAAATGCAGAGAAACTACACTGATGTTTGCACTGGTGACAGGGAAAGAGAGGAAGATAAGATTTTGCCAATATCACAGTGTTTAGATACAACATTTGAACTTGAATTAACTCTCAAAAGCTATGACTTCAATTTGCAATGTCTTCTTAGAAATATAAGCATTTCAAACCAACAACAGGCTAATACAGCCATGTATTTAATCAGACACAATATCCATGACCTATGAACTTCATAAGAACCAAAAACATTGAAAACATTAAATATGAAATTGTAATACAACAGTGAAATATTACAGTAATTGTTAAGTAAACAGTGATTAAAATATAACCAAAGAACTGTAAGATGGCTGTGAAGATGATTCAGTGAATAAAACACTTGCTTTACAAGTATGCGAACCTGAGTTCAGAAACCCAGAACCCACAGAAAGCTGAATGTAATAGCAATCCCAGTACTCATACCTTGAAATAGAAATAGCAAAAGGAAAATCCTCAGGTCATGTAAATCTACTAGTCTCAAGAAAGATGGAAGTGAGGGCTGATTACTGAGATTGTCCTCTGATTTCTATAGGCATGTTGTAGCACATATGTGCCCAAACTCACATACAATCACAAATATGCACAGAGAGAGAGAGACAGAGACAGAGACAGAGGGGGGGGGACAGAGGCAGAGGCAGAAGCAGAAGCAGGGAGAGAGAGAACCATAATTCATATGAAAATAAGCAAACAAATTAGACTTACTTTGAAGTCCTTGGGCATTTAAATTGCTTTATTGCAAAGCTTTGGATTTCCAAAAGTAAAAATGGTTTGGAGCTACAAAGGTCTTAACAAAAGCCTGGAAGACACATTAAAATCAACTTTCGTTCTAAGACTCAGGACTCCTTTCAAGTTTAGTCTGGCAAATGAGATGGGAAAGTGTGGAGGATTTTTGTTTATTTTTTCCCTTTCATCACAAGTCAAGCAGCTTCTTATTATATAACAGTCTTAGGATCAGTTGAGCACAACTTGGCAAGCTCCTCAGTTACTATTTGTGACTCACTTCCTCTCACCCTTCCTCTTGGGGAATTGGCTTAACAGAACCATGTTCCCTCTCGGTGTTTTTCTTGTGAAATTTTGATCCAATTATCTTTTCCTCTTTCTTTCTTTCTTTCTTTCTTTCTTTCTTTCTTTCTTTCTTTCTTTCTTTCTTTCTTTCTTTCTTTCTTTTATTTTTCATTCATGGTGTTAGTCCAGAAAGTATGCAGCCTCTAGAGCTCTTGCTTAAGGGACAAAAGAACTGGAAACATTTAAACTCAAAGAGAGTGGAGTCTGAACAGAAGAAAGTTTTGTCGTCTTCTCTTACTCTGTCCCAGATCACACTGATGAGGAGCAATCACACCACAAAGAACTAATTTTAGCTGTGGCTCCACATACACACCCACCCAAACAATAAATCTTGCTATTCTCCCTTCCTCACTAAAATGGCAGCAGAGCTCTTACAACTGTGTGGAAGGTACAGTTTCTGTATCAGGGAGTTATAGGATTCCCTGCTGGCAATGGCAGTTTACTTTGTGGAGCCAAGGGAAAAGGCAGGGAGCAGAGCCTCTAGACCTTCCTCAGAAAGCCTCATTTTCTCCTGACCTCGAATCCCTCACCTTCAGTCTGTGTTCCTCTGGCTCTGAACTTCTCACTAACTAGTCAGCTCCTCCATCAGTCTTTGGTCTTTGCTCATTTACTCTGCAAACTCTGCAGCCCCCACCTTGCTTTAGCTACAGTTGTTGACAGTGAATAATGAGCAAACATCACTGCAGCACTCACTGACCCCTCTTGTTGCTGAACACTGTGAAGCCTGATTGTTGTCAATGCAAAAGTCAACTGACAGTGCTTTATTCACCTGCAGTTACATTTTGAATGTGACTTTACCTTTTACTCTTCATGTCTTTAGCCTTGATTTTCAGTGGTCAGCACAACTTCTTCAATATTTTTACAGGCAAGACTCTTCTAAGAGTCTTTTTATATTCACAGCAGAAATCTACCCATAGCCCGATTTCTCCCTCCAAGGAAGAGTGCAGTGGTATTTCATTATTTTAATTAATAAAGACTGCCTGAAGATCTGAGAATAAAACAGTCCCAGTGGTCAGCCTTACAGACCAGGTTACAGTAACACACACCTTTAATCCCAGTAGTCACACTAGTTGCCATAGAAATTGGGTGGTGCATGCCTTTAATCCCAGTGGTGCACCCCTTTAATCTTAGGCCTAGAGAGGAATATAAAGCAAAGTGAAACAGCTCTCAAACAGTCTCATTCTGAGATTCCTGGAGGCAGGATTGTCTTTTTCAGACTGAGGTCGAGGTAAGAGCCAGTGGTTGGCTGTTTTGCTTTTCAGATCTTCAGGCTGAACCCAGTTTCTGACCCTGAGTTTATTAGTCATGCTTCAAAAGAGGCATCATCCCCTCTTTTCATGCTAATACCTCCATGTGCACATATCTTTTCATCTGTTTTTCCATTCTTCTCTGTTTGCCAGACTGAAGTTTCAGCCACATTGTAAGTAAGGTATTGAGTGCCTGCTCAAAGGATAGTCAGAGAGACAGATGAGAAAACAAAACATGTGGTTATGGAATAAGAGAGGTCTTCTCTTTTTATTGGTGCACGCACACACTGACACAATGGGGATGTTCTATCGGGAACTCACCAAGGCCAGCTGGCCTGGGTCTGAAAAAGCCTGGGATAAAACCGGACTCGCTGAACATAGCAGACAAGGAGGACTACTGAGAACTCAAGAACAATGGCAATGGGTTTTTGATCAAACTGCACGTACTGGCTTTGTGGGAGCCTAATGTAACAGCGTAAGCGAATGCAGACAGATTGTCAAAATATAGACAGCTTTAATGGAGGAATAGACTTACAGAACCACCGTTCACGCGGAGACCAGGAAAGCAGAAGCGAGCGCTGGGATCACGCTCGCCAAATTTATAGGAAAACTTTAGCCTGAGGCGAACACGCCCCCTAAGGGGTGGGACTTATCCCTACATCTCCCCCTTTTGTCTAAATAAGACAGAACTAAACCAAATACAACTATATACAATAATAACAAATAAATATAACAAACAATATTGAGAATCAAAAGTTTTGCTAAACATTCTATCTCAAGGAGTCTAAATAATGTAGAGAGTAACTACAATTATATAATCTTCAACTCCATCAAAGATCCGAGAAGG
>NW_026068125.1:2331092-2334157 GCF_014885135.2 Alexandromys fortis
AGAAAGAAAGAAAGAAAGAAAGAAAGAAAGAAAGAAAGAAAGAAAGAAAGAAACAAAGAAACAAAGAAAGAAACAAAGAAAGAAACAAAGAAAGAAACAAAGAAACAAAGAAAGAGGAATTTGAAACTTAATAACAACAGTTAATTTGCTTGATCTTGAGTGGTAGGGAGTACATGCAGACTAAAGTTGCTTCAAGCTCTGCACTTAAATCAGCAACAAACAACACCTGGGAAAATGACCTCCTTTATTTGTCTCTAGGAACAACCAGATACTCATCTCTAGGGGAAACTAGCCTGCTTTGAATTTGTTCTAGAGCCTAAAGTTATCTGTCTGTATAAAAAAAAAGACTGTCTTAGTGGCTGAGACTCTTATGTCAGTCTGAGTAATGTAAAATTCATCAAAATTATACAGTTGACCAGAAATCATCCTCCTGACTAACTATAGCTATAATTTGTGCCCAATAGGTAGAATATTTATATGAGATAAACACACACGAAGTAAGAATACACCAAAAGGCTTTGTTTATGAACCACCCAAGCAGCAAGGAGATCCGAACCCGGCACCAGGAGAGACATCACTGGGGTGAGTGAGTTTCTGACCACTGCAGCAGCCCGGGACAGGGAACTCAGACACCCCTCCTACACTTCCTGGTCATCCTCAGGGGCTACTCTGCCGGATACCTCCTCTCACTTCCTATCCCACCCAGCTTGCATCCACAACCCTCCCCCTCTCCGTCTGACTCCCTTCCCTCTTTGACCACATAACATCTCCCAGCCCAGCCTGTTAGGGCTCTAGGACCGAATCCAAATCGGCAGGGCAAACGGGAGGGTTGTAGCTCCTATGTTCCCACTAGCCTCCTGCAGCGACCTAGGTAGGTCCTTTGTTTAAGAGCCACCCAAGCAGCAAGGAGATCCGGTCCAGGCACCAGGAGAGACATCAGGCTTGCATCCACAACCCACCCAGCGCGGTCCTAAGGAGCTCCATCTGGACGGTAGTCCATGTTTGGGTGCTGAGGAGTTCCAGCACAACAGGACGGTCCCTGCTTCTACACTGAAAAGATACAGCCAGAGACTCATTCACAGCAAAGACTGGACCAAGACACCAGGCCTCTCCTGGGTACATTTGAAGGAGGAGATGGGAAGGCGCAAATGCAAGACTTTCTCCAACAACATGAAAGTCAACATGACTTCACCAGAATCAAGGGATCCCGAAATANAAAGAAAGAAAGAAAGAAAGAAAGAAAGAAAGAAAGAAAGAAAGAAAGAAACAAAGAAACAAAGAAAGAAACAAAGAAAGAAACAAAGAAAGAAACAAAGAAACAAAGAAAGAGGAATTTGAAACTTAATAACAACAGTTAATTTGCTTGATCTTGAGTGGTAGGGAGTACATGCAGACTAAAGTTGCTTCAAGCTCTGCACTTAAATCAGCAACAAACAACACCTGGGAAAATGACCTCCTTTATTTGTCTCTAGGAACAACCAGATACTCATCTCTAGGGGAAACTAGCCTGCTTTGAATTTGTTCTAGAGCCTAAAGTTATCTGTCTGTATAAAAAAAAAGACTGTCTTAGTGGCTGAGACTCTTATGTCAGTCTGAGTAATGTAAAATTCATCAAAATTATACAGTTGACCAGAAATCATCCTCCTGACTAACTATAGCTATAATTTGTGCCCAATAGGTAGAATATTTATATGAGATAAACACACACGAAGTAAGAATACACCAAAAGGCTTTGTTTATGAACCACCCAAGCAGCAAGGAGATCCGAACCCGGCACCAGGAGAGACATCACTGGGGTGAGTGAGTTTCTGACCACTGCAGCAGCCCGGGACAGGGAACTCAGACACCCCTCCTACACTTCCTGGTCATCCTCAGGGGCTACTCTGCCGGATACCTCCTCTCACTTCCTATCCCACCCAGCTTGCATCCACAACCCTCCCCCTCTCCGTCTGACTCCCTTCCCTCTTTGACCACATAACATCTCCCAGCCCAGCCTGTTAGGGCTCTAGGACCGAATCCAAATCGGCAGGGCAAACGGGAGGGTTGTAGCTCCTATGTTCCCACTAGCCTCCTGCAGCGACCTAGGTAGGTCCTTTGTTTAAGAGCCACCCAAGCAGCAAGGAGATCCGGTCCAGGCACCAGGAGAGACATCAGGCTTGCATCCACAACCCACCCAGCGCGGTCCTAAGGAGCTCCATCTGGACGGTAGTCCATGTTTGGGTGCTGAGGAGTTCCAGCACAACAGGACGGTCCCTGCTTCTACACTGAAAAGATACAGCCAGAGACTCATTCACAGCAAAGACTGGACCAAGACACCAGGCCTCTCCTGGGTACATTTGAAGGAGGAGATGGGAAGGCGCAAATGCAAGACTTTCTCCAACAACATGAAAGTCAACATGACTTCACCAGAATCAAGGGATCCCGAAATAAGAATTGTACACCCTACTCCAGAAGAATTAGAAGAAATCGACTCAAAAGTGAATTATATGAAAATAATAGAAGACCTTAAGCAGGAGGTGAAAAACTGCCATAAACAATTAGAGATTACAAACAAAAAGGTAGAGGAAATGAGTAAATCGCTTAAAGATACCCAAGAAAACCAAGAGAAACATGAAAAAGCAATCAAACACGTAAGGGAAGTGGTTCAAGACTCGAAGAATGAAATAGAAGTAATGAAGAAAACACAAACCTAGGGAAGATTGGAGATGGAAAATCTGGGTAAACGAACAGGAACTACAGAGACAAGTACTACCAACAGAATACAAGAGATAGAAGAAAGAATATCAGACACGGAAGATACCATAGAGAAAATAAACACACTGATCAAAGAAAACAGCAAAACCAGCAAATTCTCATCACAAAACATTCAGGAAATATGGGACACAATAAAAAGACCAAACCTAAGAATAATTGGAGTAGAAGAAGGAGAAGAGGTGCAGCTCAATGGCCCAGAAAATTTATTTAATAAAATTATAGAAGAAAACTTTCCCAACCTAAAGAAAGATGTACCTATGAAGGTTCAAGAAGCATACAGAACACCGAATAGGCTGGATCAAAAAAAAAAA
>NW_026068125.1:2338695-2339419 GCF_014885135.2 Alexandromys fortis
AATATTAAGAGCCGCAAAGGAAAAAGGCCAAGTTACTTACAAAGGTAAACCTATCAGACTTACACCTGACTTCTCTATGGAAACCATGAAAGCCAGAAGGTCCTGGATAGATGTACTGCAAAAACTAAGAGACCATGGATGCAAGCCCAGACTACTATACCCAGCCAAGCTTTCATTCACTATAAATGGAGAAAACAAAATTTTCCAGGATAAAAACAAATTTAAACAATACATAGCCACAAATCCACCCTTACAGAAAGTAATAGAAGGAAAATCTCTAACCAAGGAGTCCAACAATGAACACAATAACTCAGACATCTAGAGACCTGTTACCAGCGCAACTCAAAGAAGGGATGCACACGAACTCTACTACTAAAAAAGTGACCGAAGTTAACAACCCCTGGTCATTAATATCACTTCATGTCAATGGGCTCAACTCACCTATAAAAAGGCACAGGCTAAGAGATTGGATACAAAAGCAGGATCCAACTTTCTGCTGTTTACAACAAACACACCTCAAACACAAAGACAGGCACCTGCACAGAGTAAAGGGCTGGGAAAAGGCTTATCAAGCAAATGGACCTAAGAAACAAGCAGGTGTGGCCAAACTAATTTCTAACAAAGTTGACTTCAAACTTAAATCAATCAGAAGAGATGGAGAGGGACATTTTATACTCATAACAGGATCAATTCATCAAGAGGAAGTCTCAATCCTGAATATCTA
>NW_026068125.1:2342459-2362710 GCF_014885135.2 Alexandromys fortis
GGGCGGAGGGGGAGGGAAATGGGAGGCTGGGAGTAGGCGGAAACTTTTTTTTCCTATTCTCAATTAAAAAAAATTATATTAAATAAAAAAAACACACAAAAAAGAATACACCCAAAAATATTCTTAGAGGAGAAATTAAGTGACACCTGAGAAAAATTACAGATACAGGCATCCAGATTTCATAGTCAGTGGCCTTAATAGACAGAATAGACAGGCTTATCTCAATCAGATAATTATTCATATAGTGGGTCAACACCTAAATTATCAATTACCATATGCTGTATACTTCCATGGCCCCCTCCAAATTATATTTATAATAAATTCTTAGGTGACAAACATGTTGACTATCTAGTGGTCAAACTTTGGAAACATGAGTGAAGCTACTCTTACTAATACATACTTCAGTTCCATTACTCAGGAGAAACAGGCCACTGTAGTCTACATAATCAGATTCCAAGACAATCAGGGCTATGTATGAGAGAGAGAGAGACAGAGAGAGAGAGAGAGAGAGAGAGAGAGAGAGAGAGAGAGAGAGATAGAGAGAGAGAGGTACAAAGACAGAAAGAAAGACAGGAAGGAAAAAGAAAGAAAAAAGAATGAAACAAAGAAAGGAAGGAGATCATTCTGATTCTGATCTGGCTATAAGGAAAGAAATTACCTACTTAAGTTAAAAAAACATTAATCACTCCCCAAGGAGAACTGAATAGCAGAATAGACAATTTGAGTATAAAGTGAATGACATGTTCTGAGCATGAAATAAATAGTGTTTTGAATGTGTAATTTAGGTTAATCAAATTTGCTGACTTTAGCTAATGCAGGTTCACAGCCGTAAACTCAATACTCAGTTCTAAGTAAGACTGCCTTGAGTTTAAGGCCAGCCTGGGCCACAGTGCAATACTGTTGCTAAACATTGAAAACAAAACAATATGTAGAATGTTAGTGCTGGATACTTCTAAGGTCAGAGGAAACTAAAGTTTACATGGTGATTTTTAAAGGCTATATTCTTGAGTATATCCTCAGGTCTCTAGTCACTCAATCTGTACTCCACTGTCTCTTAAAGGTCTAGAAGATAATAGCCATTGGACCAAGAAGGAATTTTACTCTTGCCAATTAGTTCTTAAAAACATGTGATGGTAATCACCAAACTATTCATTCTGATGTAATCTTATGTGTTTTAAAGAAGATATGTGACATTATTAAGGTATACATTGAATCCTATGCATCTAGTAATAGAAATTTGTTGTATATTGAATATAACATACATAAATATGTACACGTAGTATTTATGTCTGTTTATATGTATATATGTGTATAAAATTTTAAGGGAAATTCCATGTTTTAGAAAATCTTATTAAAGATATCATCTGAAAAATCCCATATTTTAATGTTCTTTTTTTTACCAGAGGAGTACATGCTAGAATGCTGTGAGAATTATATTAATTCATCTATGTTCATAACTTGGAACCCTTTCCCCATGTAAAATAATACACAATCTGAAACTCCTAAAGTTTATTATTATGCTTGTTGCCATTATGAGTATTATAACACATAAATGTTCATCTCTATTAGTGCCATCATTATTATTAGAAAATTGACTTAGTTTCTGGAGTAATTATGTATTAGAACATGGTGGAGCAAGAGCCCAAAACCTCAACCTGAACTAGGTATCCCTTCTTAAGAAAACATTTGTTATCATTACTTCATCAGCTGCTGCCTCTTCCTGCTCCATGCTGGAATATTGACTTTCTTGATGCTCTGCTGGTCTTGTACAGGCAACTGAAACTACTATAAGTTTATGAGTTCAGTGATGTTGTCATGTACAGAAAATACTGTTTCACTCTGGTCCTCCCCAATTTCCATGTCTTACAATCTTTATATCTCCTTTTCAACAAGGGTCCCAGAGCTTTGGCTGTGGTGGTTGGGATCTGTGGTAGTTTGTATGAGATGTCCCACATTAATCTTTAATATTTGTTTAAATACAAACATTTGAACACTTGTTTTCTAGTTGGTGACTATTTAGGGGGTGTGGCTTTTTGGAGGAATTGTATCACTAGGACCAGGCTTTGAGATTTCTTTCAGAAGACTCATGCCACTTCCAGACTCTGCTTCTTATTTGTGGATTATAATGTAAGCTTTCAGCTACTGCTCCAGGGCCAGGCCTGCCTGCCTGTTGCTATACTTCCCACCAATGAGAGTATAAATTATAAACTTCTTTCTTTATTCCTGCAGTGGTCATGGTATTTTGTCAAAAAAATATAAAAGTAGCTAAGACACCAAGTATTTTTGTCAATTCTGCAAAATCAAAGAATAAATGAGATCTGGTGAAATGACTCACCAGTTAACTTTTTATAGATCAAGATGTGAGCTCTCATGCTTAGCTTACTTCTTCAATTCTCCCTCTCCCATGATGATGATAGACTCTGATCACTCTGGAACTGGATGCCCCAAATAAACCCTTCCTAATATAACTTTCCTTGCACATGCTGTTTTATCACAGTACCAGAAAATGTTATAATATAGGGTTTGATACAGATGTTTCATTTGTGGCTAAGTACCTCATCTGTATTTTTTCTCTGTACTTTAATCAGTTCTTTGTTTCTGATTGGGTCATCATGCACTGATCAAAGAAAGTTCTCTGATGATACTTGAAAGCTGCACTATTCAGTGGATGTATAGATGAAAATTTAGAGGTAAATTTGAAACTATATACACTTAGAAAATTAATTTTAGCTAAGTTCACTTGGGGTCTTTGGGCTTCACAACCACAGGTTCCTGACCTTTCTTACAGTATTAGGCATATGTTTCCTCCTGTGGAATAGGCGCTAACTTCAGTAAAAAGCGCAAGGTCAATGGCAAGGGGTTCTGATCCTACTTCATGTTCCGGCTTGGTGGGAGCCTAGCCAGTTTGGATGTTCACCTTCCTAGACATGGACGGAGCGGGGAGGACCTTGGACTTTCCACAGGGCAGGGAACCATGACTGCTCTTTGGATTAGAAAGGGAGGGGGAGAGGAGTGGGGGGAGGGGGAGAAGAGTGGGGGGAGGGGGAGGGAAATGGGAGGCTGGGAGGAGGCGGAAACTTTTTTTTTCTTATTCTCAATTAAAAAAAAAGCTAAAGTACACCCATAACATTCATACCACAATTGCATTCTTGAGCATATCTTGCTGTGCTATCCAGTACTATATAGCTTACAGTGCTTACAGAAGGGAGAAATAGTGGGAAACTTAGATCATTGGTTATTAAAAGTCTGTGTTCTTTGGGGAGCTACAAAGACACCTCTGACCTACAGCTTGAGGACATTTCCCACATCAGGCATTTGGACATTATTTAGAAACATAGATTCTAGGATATACATAATTCCCTGCATATAGTAATTCTAATTGAACTCTTTATGTGAATATTTAGAAAGATGATTCTCATTTTATTTATTTTCTGTGGAAAAGCATATTTCAGTCCAAAAAGGGCAAGTTAAATTTTTCAAAGATGCATAGGATGATTTTTATTTAAAAAACAAATCATGCAAAATCAAATATAATGACACAGCATTTAGGATGAAGATGCATCTAGCAACCAGATCAACAAGAGAACATGGAATTGGAGTGATGAATAGAAGCTGTTTTACAAATAGAATAAGTATACCCATCAAGATCCTACTGCTCTAACCACATGAACTGTTTGATATAAGGAACTAAGGTCACTGTCTAGAAATGGAACAAAAACATTCAGAGCTTACAGATAACTGTTATCAATGCATCCTTTAGAAATATGAATAGGACTTCAAATTTATGACATTCTTTTTTATTGATTTTATTGACCTGTACATTTTTCTCTGCTTCCCTCTCTGCCTCTACCCTCCCCGCTTCAACCCTTCCCCAAGGTTCCGTGCTCTCAATTTACTGAGGAGATCTTGTCTTTTTCTACTTTCCCTCTAGATTAGATCTATGTAAGTCTCTCTCATTGTCCTTATTGTTGTCTAAATTCTCTGGGGTTATGGTTTGTGGGCTGGTTTTCTTTCCTTTATGTTTAAAAACCACCTATGAGTGAGTACATGTGATAATTGTCTTTCTGTGTCTGGGTTACCTCACTCAAAAAGATGTTTTCTATCTCCATCCATTTTTCTGCAAAATTCAAGATGTTATCATTATTTTCTGCTGTGTAGTACTCTATTGTGTAAATGTACCACATTTTCCTTATACATTCTTCAGTTAAGGGGCATTTAGGTTGTTTCTAGGTTCTAGCTATGACAAACAATGATGCTATGAATATAGTTCAGCACATGTCCTTGTGGCACTATTGAGCATCCTTTGGATATATACCCCAAAGTGGTATTACTGGGTCTTGAGAAAGGCTGTTTCCTATCTGAGAAATCACCACACTGATATCCAAAGGGGCTGTACCAGCTTGCATTCCCACCAGCAATGCAGAAGTGTTCCCTTTACCCCACAACCTCTCCAGCATAAGTTATCATTAGTGTTTTTGATCTTGGCCATTCTTACAATTGTAAGATAGAATCTCAGAGTAGTTTTGATTTGCATTTGTCTGATGACTAAGGATGTTGAACATTTCCTTAATGATGTGGGAGTGATTTCTTATTAATAAAGAAACTGCCTAGGCCCCTTGATAGGCCCACCCTTAGGTGGGTGGAGAAAACAGAAGAGAATTCTGGGAGAAGGAAGCTTAGTGAGGGAGTCGCCATGATTCTCCCGCTCCAGACAGACGCAGGTTAAGATCCTCTCTGGTAAGCCAGCTCGTGGGCTACACAGAATATTAGAAATGGGTTAGAACAATATGTAAGAGCTAGCCAATAAGAAACTGGAACTAGCCGGGCCAGGCAGTGTTTGAAAGAATACAGTTTCCGTGTAATTATTTCGGGGCATAACCTAGCCAATGCGAGCGTGCTGGGGACGCAGCCCTGCTGCTCCTATTTCAACACCTTAAGAGTCCTTCAGCCATTTTAGATTCCTCTGTTGAGAGTTCTCTGTTTAGGTCTATACTTTATTTTTTATTGGATTATTTGTTATTTTGATGACCAATTCCTTGAGTTCTTTGTATATTTTGGAGATCAGACTTCTATCTGATGTGGAATTAGTGAAGATCTTTTCCCATTCTGCAGGCTGTCATTCTGAATTGTTGACCATGTCCTTTGCTTTACAGAAGCTTTTCTGTTTTAGGAAGACTTAATTATTAATTGTTTCTCTCAGTGGCTGTGCCCTTAGGTTATATTTGGGAAGTGGTCTCATGTGCCAATGTGTTCAAGTGTACTTCTCACTTTCTCTTCTATAAGGTTCAGTGTGGCTGGCTTTATGTTGAGGTCTTTGATTCATTTGGACTTGAGTTTTGCACATGATGATAGATATGGGTCTATTTTCATTGTTCTACGTGTTGATATCCAGTTATGGCAACACCATTTTTAAATATGCTTTATTTTTCCATTTTATATTTTTTGCTTCTTTGTCAAACATCAGATGTTTGAAGGAGTGTGGATTAATATCCGGGTCTCCATTCGGTCCCATTTTTCCTCCTGGCTTTTCTTATTTATTATTACTCAGGTTGCATGTGAATAAAGAAACAAAGATTATGGAGTGTGTCCTTTGTATTACATGCCAACATTGTCATTATTTGGCTATTTACTATACTCTTAGTCATCTTAGTTAGTTAACCTAACACTTTGAATAACTAAATATTTTTCAGTGTGTTTCATAGGGAGTTGAAAAAAATATGTTTGCATTTAAGCAAGCTTTTCTGTTAAATACTGGACTGTAGGAAGAGACTGCTTGTTCATCTGGCCACCAATTCTGAATAATAACACAGAAACTATATTAATTATAGCACTGCTTGAACAATAGCTTAGGCTTCTTATTAAGTAACTCTTACATTTTAAATTAGCCCATATCTATTAATCATTGTACTGCCACATGGCTGTGGTCTGCTGGTAATGTTCTCTCTAGCATCTGTCTCCTTCAACAACCACATGGCATCTCCCTGACTCCACCTTCTTTTCTCCTCCATCTCTCTTTGGAATTTCCACCTTGCTATATTCTGCACTGCCATAGTCCCAAAGCAGATTCTTTATTATCCACTGATAATAAAACATATTCACAGCATGCAGAAGGAAATTCCACACTACCTCCTCTTTTCTGTATACTTAAAAAGGAAGGTTTCAACATTAACATACCAGGATTACATACAACAAAACAGTTATCAAGCAAGAATTATACTTGCAACATTTAGTCCATTTATATTTGACAAATTAAGAAAAATATTTATCCTATCTTTGTGAGTTTAAAGTTTTATATCTAACCTATCTTTTATATTTATAAATATCTTTCTTCAACTCCATCAAAGACTCCGGAAGGATATATTATTACCTAAGTAAACAGAAAGTGAATTGTAAGCAAGTTCCAAAGTTTAGAATTGACAGAGTCATCCTGCTGCCTGGACAGTCACCCTAAGGTCTTTTGTAACATTGGGAAATCCATTTTCAGCCTACATGCCAGTAGCATCAGGCAGACATTCCATGAAGCAGGAAATTTAAAAAGCTGTTTTGCCTATCTTTGCTGTTTGTTAGTAACTTTCTTCTGTATTTTGTAAAATGTCTGGCACACTCTTTTATTAAGCAGGAATCCTGAAAGGCTGTTTTGCCTTCTCTAGGCAAGTTCAGCAGGCATATTTCTATGGGTTCTGAAGGTCCTGGTGTGAGAGGTCCTTCTGTCTATGTGTTGCTTTTATTGAAAAATGAATAAAGAAACTAGCCTGGCCTGTTGATAGGGTAGAACTCAGTCCAAGCAAAAGCAGTTTCTTGCCCAAATGTAAAACAAAAAAAAAAAAAAAAAAAAAAAAAAAAAAACAAAAAAAAAACAACCCTCCATAAGAAGCCTTTTCAATGCCCATCTTCCTCTTGAAATGAATTGGTGCTGGCTGGAGTAAATGTGTCTCATTGTTATAAAAAGTCCTAAATTTTTATTTTTTTTAATTTTGTATTCTGTTAATATTTGAAAGGTTTGAAGAACAACTACCCATCTGAAATGTATCTCTGTACATCTAGAAAACCTAACTAAAATGACTACAAGCTTGACTATTACAGATCTATTAACCTGCATTTCTTAATTATTAATGGGTGATAGAGTGGGAAAATCCTCACCATGAAAAAACTCCTAAGTATTTATATGTCTTGAATTCAGATTTGACTCTGCTATGCATAAGCTCTATTCTAATGTTGCTTTTACTCTTCAACAAATTACTTACCAGTGTACCTTCTGTTGATTTGTTAGTTACTTTTCTTGTTGCTATGACAAATAAACCTGACAAAAGCAACCGAAATAAGTTTATTTTGACTTATGATGATCCAAATGGTTACAGCAGATTTTGCTGAGAATCATGGAAGCAGTTGGTCACATTGCATCAACAATTAGGAAGCAAAGAGTGATTAATTCTGATGATCAGCTCACATACATCCTTTTTTGCCTTTTATGTAGTCAGGATCCCCAGACCATAGGAGGATGATGCTCATATTTCAAATTAGTCTCACCTCCTATCTTAAAATTCCCTGGAAACACGCTCATAGAAATGCTCAGAGGTATGTCTCCAAAATAATTCTATGATTTATTTATTAATATATTTTATGTGTGATGGTGTTTTAGCTGCATGTGTGTGTGTGTATACCATGTATGTGTGTGGTGCCTATGATAATCACAAGAGAATATTGGACCTCCTGGAACTGGAGATTATACATAGTTGTAAGCCATTATGTAGGTGCTAGAAATCAAGCCTGGGTCTTCTGTAAGATCACTCATTTCTACAGAGCCATCCCTCCTAACCTCTTATAGATGATTCTAAAGCCCATCAAATAGAAAATAAAATTGGTCATTACAATTGGCTCCTAGGAGTCATATGAATGCTTAGTAATAAAGTCACCAGAGTACTTTCTGCCTCATTTTACAAGAAGTACATAATTAAAGACTTTGTTGGTAGGATACTAAAGTGACCTAAGATTTGTATTCACCTATCAAAGCAAATCTAAGTTTTAGAATGTTAGTATCTAGCACCATCAAACCCATTTTTACGTTTCTCTTTCCAATTCTCATAAAGGCCCAAAATTTGAATTTGAAGCTTTTACTAAAAGCATTTTTTTCAATACAAAAAAAGAGCTTCCAACAAGTCAGAAATTAATAAATGGATTTGGATACAAGCTTCATGGCTATTCCATTATGAGATAAACTAACAAGTTTCCCTCTTGAAAAAAGCTAAAAGAGCTCTAGCGGTGTACGGAAAATCACACCTTCTTTCCAAGATAATCTTTTGCAGATCTGGCAACATTTATGTGGAAGATTTTTCCTGAAATCAATACATGAATCAAAAATAAACTAGTAATCTTTAGAGGGCATATCATGAAGAGAATCATTCTAGGCTTGCTTTGATTTCAGTATGAACTTCTGGAGAAGTTCAAACACTGACAAGTTGTCCCAATAATTAGCATGTCACTAGATTCACCAATTAAAACGTTTTTGGGGAAACATTCTGTAGCATCCAATCCCTTCTGCAATTCTGAAGAGGCAAAACCTGAAGAAAATAGAAGAAATGTACACATCGAGATGGTACACTGAGACTCCTATGGTTCCATCAGTCAGAAAACAGAGAGGAAATGTAGACATCGAGACGGTACACTGAGAATCACATGGTTCCATCAGTCAGAATACATTTTTATCACAGAAAATATTTATATCTTTACCAAGTAGTCAATCAAAGAAAATAACTTTAGCAAATGAGAGACAACAATTACTTTTAAAAGGAAATTAATAACAGAACTCAGGTACCATCAAATCTTGTCAAAAAGGGTACTTTATTTAAATATTAATAGCTATAGATTTGGAGTCATTTAAATTCTCAACTGTACTGCATTAAACATTCCAAATATAAAATACTGGTTACCAAAACTGACACAAAGCCATAGATGAAGAAAGATTTGATTGACCCAAAATTAAAAAAAACATCATTTCCTTTAATTTCCAGAATTAAAAAGGGTAATTCAAGTGGGTAAAATTATATGTGTTCATGTATTTATATTTGTATGCATTTGTATATGTTTGGCTGTGTGTAGAATGTTTTGTGTATATGTGATGTATGCTTGACTGTGTGATTCATTTCTTGGGAACAAACATGTATATTCACCAGAAAGTTTATGAGAAGATATTCAGTCATATATTTATGATATTTGATACATTCCGCAATTTTCAAACTACAAGATGGAGATCATGACAGGCCTTCCTTATTACACTTGGGAGGCCTGAAATACCAAATACAATGCTGTGGGTTCCATGCTCAACCTGAAAGGCAGAATGCAATGATTTAGATTTCAGGATGTGCTGGAACAGCAGATTCAGGTTAAGAATTTTGGGTTCAAGCTGAAGATGTGAAAAGCAAAAAGCTTCCACTGGCTCTTATCTTGACCTCAGACTGAAATAGCATTCCTGCATCGCAGAATCTCAGAATGAAACTGTGTTGAGATCTGTTTTTCTCTAATTTTATAATCCTTTCTCGGGCTAGGATTAAAGGCAAGCCTCATCGTGATTAAAAGTATGCACCACCTAATTTCTATGGTAACTAGTGTGGCTACTGAGATTAAAGGTGTGTGTCATTGTGGTTACTGGGTCAGTGTGACTGTTTTATTCTCAGATCTTCAGGTAGTCTTCATTTATGAAAATACAATTGAAATGCCACTACAAGTACTGGGTGCAAGATCTGAAACAGACCAATTCCTGGTTTAATCTGACAGTGATGGGGGAATCTTGTCCTATATCTCCTCATTTTATTGCATCTCCAAGTGGGTTGATAGGTACTCATCCTGCAGAGGGACCTGTGCTGTTTTAAGTCTGAGATTCTAATACTAACCTCTCCTTGAAACATTCTCAAGGCACATGCAGAAATAATGATTAACCCATTATCTGGACATTCTATGGTTCAGGTGGGTTAATGTGCTGGCACAGAAATAAAATATTTAGCTTCATAATGACTTGTTTGAAATGATTCACCCCAAGATCAACAAAGTTTCAAGTGCTGGGGTTTTTAATTGTCACATAAATTCTGGGGTTTTTAATTGTCTCTTCTAATTCATTTCTCTCTCTGTGTGTGTGCATGTGCTTGTGCACGTGCACGTCTGTGTGTGTCTGTGAGTTCATATGCACAGAGGCCAAAGAAAGATGCTGAGTGTCTTTGTCTATTATTCTCCACATTATTTCTTTTGAGGTGGGATCTCTTCCTGTAGCTGGAGCTCCTCATTTTTTTTTTGTGTGTGAGGCTAGCAACCAACAAATGTCAGTGACCCTCCTTTCTCTGCTAATCAAATGCTGGGTCACAGGTATACAGTATATATAAAAGAGACCCTGCCTACATTATTATGTGGATGCTGGATCTGAACTTAGGTATCCATGGTTTTACAGAAAGTACTACTAACTTCTGATTCATATCTCTAGCACTAAATTATCTTTTGAACTTGCAAGCCTGACATGGTCATTATAGTCTTAGTTACTTTCATATTGTCATAACAAAACTCCACTAAAAAGGCAATTTATAAAAGAAAGTGTTTAATTTGGAGATCAGCGTTCCAGAGGATTAGAGTTTATGACTTTCATTGCAAGGAGCATGGAACAAGCAGGGAGGCAGCCACTGGAGCAGTATCTGAGAGCCCCTGTCCTTGTGTACAAACCAGAAACAGAGAGCATACTGGGAATGGCCTGAATCCTTTGAAGTCTCAAAGTCCAACCTCAGGACATACCTTTTCCTAACCCTTCCCAAACAGTTTCCCCAGTTGGGTACCAAGTATTCAAATATATAAGTAACATATTAAGCACTCTCTTACATTTTAAATGTATATCTGGCTGCAAATATTTTACATTAATCAACCCTTAAGTTTACTTTCAATTTGTTTTTAGTTATTTTTAAGGCAAACCTTAAAATTATATACAGAATGCTATATAACAAGAAATATAAATTGGTCTCTCCCTCCAAGCTTGTCCCTGCAAATGCATTACTTTTTTACTTATGACTACAAACATGACTCTTACCACATTAAAGAATTTGACCATTTATTAGGTGACTGGCCATTAACTTGTATGTCTTAATTATCTTTAGCAGTTTACAGTGTTAGTAGCATTTATATGACTAGGATTTTATAAATTTATCCCTGTTGAACATTAAAATTTATCATAAATATATTCCACAGAGAGACTGGGAGCCTTGTTTTTTCTGATTTTTCCCTCAATTGTTCTACCATAAAGAAAGAAAATAAGAATGTTTTTCTTTTTCCATATAAATGTGAATGATCAAACATAAAACAACATCTGATTTCTCACGAATTATCCATGGTTAACTCAAAATATTCACCTGGTATGACATTCACCTGTCAAGAGGAAACAAAATACATTACACAGTTATTAAGTCAGGTAGGTGGTGTCATCCAGACTTTGCCCTTTTGAACCCTTTCTGTCTGACAGTAAAACCAATCTTCATAGATGATGTCATATATACAGAAATGCTTATCAGAAACAGGAGAGGCATGGAACACAAGTGTGTTGATGATCTGACTCACGTCACTGTCTCGTTTGGACTTTCTGCTGAAGACTTTGTCTCCCACTGCAACAATGAGCTTATGGAGGTTGTCCTTTGGATGATGTTTTGAGTTTCCACCCAAAATAAGTAGCATCCATCAACTAGTTTTAGCAAAATCTCCGCTCTTTTGAGGATGCTCTTCTCTGTGCCTTGCTCTTGTGACTATTTACATGCTTTGCTGTGCATCCATTGAGAATCCTGAGCACACACTTCAAAGTAATTTGAGCTTCATCATCAGAATAGTAGCATGAGTTACTGTGCTGTCAAATGCAGCACCTTTTAGCCTTAAGAACTATTTCACATTTGCTGAACATTTTCTGTTTTTCTGAAGCAAGTCCACTACCTGTAAGCACCAGCAACCCATTCTTACACTGTCCAGCACTTATGACCACACACTGACTAGTTGATTCCTTCTCCTCTGGTAGCAGCAATGGTGATCTTATATTTTCATTGCCTGTATAATCCATAGGTTATTTTTAATTAAATTTGTTCATTTATTTTACACCCTGACCACAGTTTTCCCTCCCTCCTCTCCTTGCATTCCCTCCCCCATTTCCCTATGTCCCCCATTTTCCTTTTTTGCTGTTCTGACATAGTCCAGCGGTACATTGGCATTAGGAAGCAGGAAGTCTTTGGTTGCTACAAGCTGTGAGTACTAAGAGCCATATAGTGGCCTTAACAATAGCTATGAATCCAGGAAGCAGGAGGAGAGAGCTACTGGTTGGCTTGGGATTTTGAAATGCCAAAATCCACCCTTAGTGACACACCCCATCAACACTTTGGCTAACAAGGTAATACCTCCTTCTCCCTCTCAAGTAGTACCACTCCCTGTTAGTCAAGCATTCAAATACATGAGCCTTTGGAGCCATTCTTATTCAAAGCATCACAGTAATACATTGAAGAAATTCCATTATATTGAAACCAGGCTACAAAACATAACAATGGATGTAAGAATTGGTAAAGGTAGTAAAAACATACAAAATCTATTTTTCTCATTTTTAAACTTCTTTAAAATCAAGTAGTGTAGCGAGCTGCGTGGTGTCACACCTGATGGAGATGTATAATCAACTCCTGAGATGGCTAAGGCCTGATCTATGCTATGATCACGCAATGATTATCAGCTTCCTGCATATGCGTGAACCTATGGGCAGTGCCCACCTGGCAGTTTGGGGTTGGCAGCCCATGCCTACTTAAGGGCTGGGAGAGGTTTGCCCAGGGAGAGAGAGGGTAAAGAGAGGGAAAGAGAAGGAGAGAGAGAAAGATTATTGTGAATAAAGTCCTGAAAACTGCTGCAAGAAGAGCTCCAGATGTTGCGTTTTTCCTTGCGGGACGAGGGTGGACGTGACAAAGTAGGCTTTAATTCACAAATCGTAATAAAATGTTAGAAGATACAGAAGGAAAATATATGATTGCATTATCAAGGACAGAGGAGGAAATGAGAGAATGTTATTGATATGGTCATATACCCCATGAGCACTTCAGGGAATCAATCTCTCTCTCTCTCTCTCTCTCTCTCTCTCTCTCTCTCTCTCTCTCTCTCTCTCNCCCTGCATGATGAATGAGTTGTTTGCTGAATTTCCTGTCCCAGAGACCCTAATTTCCACATTTGTCTGGTACAAGCATGATGCACAGACTTACAGGAAAAAAAAGTTCAAGGTCACATACCTTCCAAATCCCTCGAATTTGTGCCAAAAACTGTAGAAAAGAAACAGTAAAGGGTGAGGACACAGCTCTATTGGATTACTTACATTTGTATATCTCTTGCCTTCCAATTAAACATTATCAAAAACCCTTCAATGGCTCATCTACCTGACCATGCCATCTTCTTGCATGATTGACTCCATTCTGTTCTTCTGCATAGCCTTTTTCCCTTGGACCTCCAGCTACAGCAATACTAATCTGCTTTCTTCTGTTCCTCACATACATATAGGTCTATGGGCTATTCCTTCTTCCTGAAACGCCCTTCTCTAATTTATGTCCCCTTCCCTTCTCATCATACCTCCTGAGCTATAACAGTGTCTTCAGTGGTGATATATTAAAATTCAATATTACCTTATAGCAACTATCAAAAGAAAATCTAGATATAATTTACAAGTCAACAATGGACATAAAACTATATATCAAAATACACTGTTTGAAAAACAATAAAATGAGGAAAATAAATGAAATTAGATAAAAGAAACTCAAAACCAAAGGAGGAAGTTGGGTTTCAGTGACTTCAGGTCAAAATTAAACACAATCACATGTGTTCCAAGTGAAAGGCAGTCATGATCAGAATGCTAGAGAAAACACTAAGCTATTCACTGTTCATAAAATTTGTACTTAAATTGTGTAACATCCATACTTTGAAATTCAAATAACTGAAAATATTGTACAAACAATCTCTTGTCTACAAGAAAGAGTCATATGAGGGCTAGGGTAAAAAAATGATGGTGGAGTTCTTGTCAGGCATTTGTGAAGCTCTAGTTTGTGTTCTCAACAGCATTGAAAATAAGTAAATAAGAAAAATGCCAAATAGATGCTATTGGTTACCAGCAAAGAAGAGTTAGGTTAAAGGTGTCAGAAGCGGTAGGGAAGAGAGTATTGCTTTATACTATCACTCATGGTAGCCTGAGAAAACCTCTAATAGTTCAGGGACTTTGACTTGGATAAAACTAGATCCTTGATTTCCATCCAGAATAGGATTTCTGGATGAATCAGTATGAAACATAGTATAGTTTATTATTATAAAAGTATTTTATTGTAAATATTAAGATTGCTTAGGAAAATGGCAAGAATACCCAGGTTGAAATGTGTATACATTTCATAGAAGAATCTTCATTGTCTTCATAATTGTCATCTTTAGGATTTTGGCAGGTTTTATTGCCATTATCATCAACGTGTTGCTAAGAATCTTTAATGAGATCCCAATGTGTGGGGGGGCACTTGATAGAATTGCAATAGATAAGGTTAAGTTATGGATGAGAATGTAGGTTATGTTCAATGTAAATAAAGTTAATAGTTTTATTTGGTTTAGCCATGGTTCATTGCTAATGTCATTAATTGTGTTGGAATTCTTGATTCAAGCGGACTCTACAGTGAGGGTTCCTTTCCTACTCGTGTCTAATTTCCCATTTCTCACCTGCCACAGAGGAACTTGACCATCTTTTAAACATTAATTATTGACTGTCACCAGGTCCAGGGTCTTCCCATAAGAAAAGTTGTTTACCTGAAGCTGTACTAAAGACATAGGAATAATTCAGCCTTTGATAAGATAATGCACTCTTTCTTACTTGAATTCCCATCCCACTTAGCCCAGTTATTATGAGCTATTATGAGATTCTGTTGGGCTGGAGTTATGACTCAAATATGAACATTGTTCTCCCTTTCCATTTTCATTCCAATGTTGGCCAGAACCTAACAATGTTTACTCTAGGTCCTGGGATTTCTTACTCATTCTCTAAGGAACATTCTCTGTTCCTCCCATGTGGCTGTTTAGCATATGACTGACTTCCATGTTGGGTTGATTCAGAAAAATGGCATAGCTTTCTCTCTCCCTCTTAAGCTTCTACCTATGAATGAAAGAATCTTTTATTCTCAAAGATACTCCATGATTCCCATGTCAAAAGAAGAAAAAAATAAGGGTCACAAGAAAGGGAGAGTTGGTAACTATCAGTAGAAATCAATAAAATTGGGACCTATTTAATAGTGGAAAAGATAAAAATCAAAAGATTAAAATCCAATCAATAATATGAATAAACTTAAAATTGGTTTATGAAATGATCATGAAATTAAAGAAATTAGTAGCTAAATCATTAAAATAAGCAAGGAAAAAGTTATTCCACTTAAAATAGAGAACAACTGTTAGGGTAAGGGTTGCTTGTTCCTCCCAGCTGCCCAGCTAACTTAGACCTGAAATAATCACACAGAAGCTGTATTAATTAAACCACTGCTTGGCCCATTAGCTCTAGCTTATTATTGGGTAACTCTTACATATTAATTTAACCCATTTCTATTACTCTGTATATCACCACAAGCTCGTGGCCTACCAGCAAAATTTCAGCACATATATCTCTGGTGGCTCCATGGTGACTCTCTAACTCTGCCTTCCTCCTTCCATCATTCAGTTCAATTTTCCCTGTCTACTTAAGTTCTGCCTTATCAACAGGCCAAGGCAGTTTCTTTGTTCATTAACCAATAAAAGCAACACATAGACAGAAGGACTTCCCACACCAAACAACAGAAAAGGCAAACACCATTAACAGGTTAGGTTTAACAGGCAACTTTTGATGGCACCATATTCCAGATTGATCAATAGTTCTTGGTTGTATATAAATAATTTCCTTAGCTTCTTTAAATAACAATTGAAAGTAGTTAAATAGTAATAAAATCATTCATTTTTTGCTTATAAGGAAATGCAAAATTTCTACTGGCCTTGTTCATACTCTCGCCTCAGCTGACGTTCAACTTAGACTGTCTCAAATGGCTTCAATTTGAAGACTGAGATGTGAGCCAGAAACACTCTCTGCCTGCTAGGAATATTCCACTCCCTGTGGGAGTGCCAAGGAGAAATATAGGATTAAAGGAGTGCTGCAAGAACTTTCATGTCCTGAGGATAAAAGAGAAATCTGATAATTTTGACTCTATCACAAATACTATTAAGTTTCCTTTTTTGTATTTTAGATTCTTTCCATTTCATCAGCAATTATTTCTACTAACTTATTTTCTGATTTTCTAGTTCTTTCTTCTAACTTCAACTTTCTGTGGAAGCTTAGGCTAAACTCTTAAATTTGGTGATTTCCTTGATTAAAATAATCTCATCAAATATTTCTTGAGCATATTTTTTCTTCAAAGTTTTTACTTCAAAGTTCATGCCTACTAACTCAAAAAGTAGAATACCCTTATGTTTGTTTCTAAAATAGGTATATAAAAGTTACTTAAAGAAAGGGTCTAACTATAGTGGTAGTGAATTATTAGTAGTTGATTTGGGCCAAGCATAGCTAAGGGAACTAACAATGATGAGACATTAGGAATAATTTTAAGAAGAAAACATATTAAAATTGTGTGTTGTCAAATTATCCTATGGTTTGTAAAATTATATATTTTTCCATGATGCAGGATGGAACCCAGGAACTTGCTCATGCTAGGCAAATTCTCAACTACTTAACTATGCTCATATTCTTAGTCATAAATTTCGCAATGTGAAATTCTATTATTCACTATAACTAACTTCTCATTGATTTGTTATAAAAATATTAAATATTTGTCATGTGAATGTGTACTAAGAAATCTCGTAATGAAAACCCAAAATGCAGCATCTGCCTCTAGAATTTTTAGTCTGTTGGTAACTTCTTTAACTTTCGTGGTCCTTTGGGCTTTCTAGCTTATTTACCAGGGTATGTATATATAAAGTTCTTTTCAAAGTAAATTTTAAATGCCTGGAATCACAGTGAATTCCCCTGTTCTTGGAGTCCTTTTAGTTTAGTCTCTGCTTTCAGATTAAATTATCTGTTTTTCTAATGGTATTGATACCATATTCCTTGAATTACTAATGAGAAATTCCATCTCCTAGACTCCAGACTCTTTAAGTAAATGGACCATGTCTTACTAACCATTTTTTTATAGACTCCAGTACTTAGGAGAGTGTCTGTGTGTCATAGTAAGTACATATTTATTAATTAAATCATTATACAAATGTGTCATTGTAGTGTTGGCAAAATTATACTCCATGTTTTAATATTTTACCAAATAATTTACTAGACTATTTACTTATATTAGTCAACTTGAAGATTTCCATATCTAATTCTAGCTTGTGACATCTATAGTAATCTTTGCTCATAAATCTTATTATCCAGCTTATTAAAGACAATGTATTAAATAAGAGTAATTAGGCTCTTAGGGAGCGTGTATTGCTTGTTCACATATGAAAACATGACTAGAATGTGTGGGGTTTTATTATGATTGCTCAGAAGGTTTCTTTAATCAAATCCACATTCAGGAGTTAAATTCCGAAACACAGACAATAGTTTACAGAAACCTAACTTCCATAAAAACTGGGTATTGTAAACACTTCTACAGAGAATGACCACAACACCAAATATGTGTCTCTCTGACAAATGAGTTCTGGTGTTTAGGACTCAAAAGCAGACCGCTGTCACAGTGCCACTGGGGGGTCTTCTAAACCGGAGCAGATGGTAGTACTTATTTGACCATCAGATGCTATTCTGAAGTATCAGTTGGCCAACTAGTTGGTGGACATATGAAAATAAAAGATTTATTTAGGGCAGGAATATTCAAGCCCAAATGTTTATCCACATAGAGTTTAAACTGATATAGACAAATTACAATCAACAAATTACCAGGGCAAATCCAGTTGAGGGTATGGTGTAAAGCTCCATCCTGAAGATGAATGCATGGCTGGAAAATATTTCTGCAACCAGCTGGGCTAGAATCTCTTCCATGCAAGCTTCCCCTGAGATATGCAGTAGCCACAGGCATATTAACACGTGCACACACCCCAGCAAATGCATTCCTACAAGTATAGTTGCTAATTATTCTGAAATTTAAATAGAACACCACTTAGGAAACAGCTGGGTCAACTGTAGCTGTTCTGTGGAAATATTCACAGCATGTGTTGGTGTTCTACATCAGAAGAGCTTTTCCTGGCTCATCTTTAAAGTAGCAGCTGCAGTTCTGTGTAGCTTTTAGCAATATACAACTCTCTGGGCCTTCTGAACAGTTACATGGATTACACTGGTTAGATCACAGACATGATTCATTAAAATTAAATCTAATTAATTAACACTCTGCTTGCCACTGCCTATAATACAATTTTAAATATTTTCATAATAATGATATATATATATATATTCATTACATATAGAGAATAAAAGCTCATACTTGTTATTTAACAGGCTGCTAGGACATTAGAAGCTCTTTGTATAAAATAAACAGATTCCCATTGTGGTGTAGGAGGCTACTTGTTTGTTTCCTGGCCACCTAGCAGCTCAGACCCAAAATAATCACACAGAAACTATATTATTTAAAACACTGACTGGACCTATGATCTAGCTTCTTATTGGCTAACTCTTACATATTAATTTAACCCATTTCCCTTAATCTGTGTATCATCACATGACAGTGGCTTACTGGGTAAAGTTTCAGCATTTGTCTCTGCCCAGAGTTACATGGCTTTTTTTGACTCTGCCTTCATTTCTCCAGCATTCAGTTTAGTTTTCCTTACTTAGCTCTGCTCTACCCTATCTCAGGCCCCAAATAGCTTTTTTTATTAACCAATTGTATTCACAGGATACATAGGGGAATCCCACAGCACCACTATGGGCATACTGAACCTCGACATAGGAGAAATTAATCAAATTCTTTAACTGAACATCACATCGTAACCCTCATTCTCCGGAAAAGTAAAGTAAGCACAGACTCCCCTAATGCATCCACTTATAATTAATAGACTATATTTAATGTATTAATGACAGCTGGAATAAATAATATGTTCTCAGAACTGGAAGATAATCTGGGTTTTAAACACTTTGCATTCTTTAATTTAATCATATAACAATGCTACATATACAATGGCCTTATTTTACTGATGTAGAAACTGAAGGTCATGGAGTCTAATGTATTTACTAAAATAATAACATACTTACTATTGCTAAACAAATGAAATAAGGCAGAGCTAGTACTAGAATCTTGGCAGATTGGAGTCAAAGCTTATTTGTCATTATCATTTATTTTATCTTCTTGATGATTGAAAGAAACATCAGGACTCAATTTTAATTCTGTTAGAAAAACATGAAATTACCACTAAACATTATAATGTTCCAAGACTCTCAGTGGATGATTAACATTATCATCCTCCTAAGAACTCATGAAAAAAAATAGTTTTAGGAAGATTGAGTAGCACAGGTTTTCAGGCTCTTGTTCTGTTCTTAGACAGAATAGACAAGAAAACTGCTAGCAGCAGAATCTCAGAAAGCTTTGAAAAGGTAAAAGGCATGGAGTTGGTTGCCCATTTTTTCTGACATTGTTATTTATTCTCACTTTCATCTAATAGTGTGAGGTAGGTAAGTGTCCACAGAGATGTCAGGGATATCCAGGTAGCAGAGTGAAATCTGGTGAGACAGAGGTGTTGTGTTACTATAATGAAAGCTATTTTTTATGCTGGAGCGTGTCCGTTAAGGCACTCTTAGAATTTATGTAAGGTATTATAGAGGAAGTTTTGATAACTTTAAAGATGTTAACCATTATTTAACATTGTATTATACTACAGTCTGTGAGGCAATTTTGATGTTTTTTCTTTTTTTAAATTTTACTTATTTATTTATTTTAATTTTGAGACAGGTCTCTTTAAGTAGATTAAAATTGTTTGGAAGTCTCTGTGTAACTCTGGCTAGTCTGCTTTCTGCCTGCCTTCTAAATTCTGGGATTATATACGTACGCTCCCATGCTCAGTTTGCCAATTCAAATTTTTTATGTAAAGAGCATTCCTGTAGATATTGATTAATATTTGAGAAAGTTGGATTGAAACAAGTAAGCAAACATTTTACACTGTTGTTGGAACCTATTTTATTTTTCAGGTTAAAAGTACATTTTTTTCCTTCTATATAATTTCTATGTTTGTACACTGTTGTAGAATATTATTTTAAAGTATT
>NW_026068125.1:2362730-2378003 GCF_014885135.2 Alexandromys fortis
TATTTAAAAAATATTATTTACATTTGATTATGCTGTGGAACATTTGTTTTAATGATGCAAAGATGTGCCGCATTGTTTTATGTTGCATTTGTTTTACTCTATGAAGTTGTGATTCTTTGCCTGTCTAAAACACATAATTGTCTAGGAAAGAGCTGAACTGTCAATGGCAAGCAGGAGAAAGGATAGGCCGAGCTGGTTGACAGAAAGAATAAAGAGAAGGAGAAATCTGATTCCAGGATAAGAACAAATTTAAACAATACGTAACCACAAATCCAGCGCTACAGAAAGTAATAGAAGGAAAATCACAACCCAAGGAATCCAACATTGCCAACACTGACTACAATAACTAAGGCATCTAGCAAACCTTCACCAGCACAACTAAAAGAAGGGACACACACACAAACTCTACTACCAAAAACAATAAGAATAACCGAAGTAAACAACCACTGGTCATTAATATCTCTTAATATTAATGGTCTCAATTCACCTATAAGAAGACACAGGCTAAGAGATTGGATACAAAAACAGGATCCAACATTCTGCTGTTTACAAGAAACACATCTCAACCACAAAGACAGGCATCTCCTCAGAGTAAAAAGTTGGGAAAAGGTCTTTCAAGCAAATGGTCCTAAGAAAAAAGCAAATGTGGCCATACTAATTTCCAACAAAACTGACTTCAAAATAAATCAATCAGAAGAGATCGAGATGGACACTTTATACTCATAACAGGAACAATTAATCAGGATGACATCTTAATCCTGAATATCTATGCCCCTAATATAAAAGCACCCACTTATATAAAAGAAATATTACTAAAACTCAAGGCAGACATCAAACCACACACACTAGTAGTAGGAGATTTCAACACACCTCTCTCTACAATGGACAGGTCAATCAGACAGAAACCTAATAGAGAATTAAGAGAATTATTGGAGGTAATGAAGGAAATGGACGTAACAGACATCTATAGAACACTCCACCCAAATAGGAAAGAATATACGTTCTACTCTGCAGCTCATGGAACCTTCTCAAAAATTGACCATATACTCGGAAACAAAGGAAACCTCCACAGATACAAAAGAATATCAGTGTCCATCTGTGTCTTATCAGATCACCACAGATTAAAGTTAGAAGGCAATAACAATGCTACCACCAGAAAGCCGACAAACTCATGGAAACTGAACAATAAACTACTGAACCACACCTGCGTCAAGAAAGAAATTAAAGTCTTCCTTGAATTTAATGAAAATAAAGAGACAACATACTCAAACCTATGGGACATGATGAAAGCAGTGCTAAGAAGAAAGTTCATAGCACAAAGTGCCCACTTAAAGAAAACAGAGAAGGCACACATTGGAAAACGGAGAAAGCATACGTTGAGGACTTAACAGCACACCTGAAAGCTTTAGAAAAGAAAAAAAGAAGCAGATGTGCCCAGAAGGAGTAGAAGACTGGAAATAATCAAAGTGAGGGCAGAATTCAGCAAAATAGAAACATAGAAAACAGTCCTAAAAATCAATGAAACAAAAAGTTGGTTCTTGAAGAAAATCAACAAGATCGACAAACCCCTATCCAAACTAATTAAACAACAGAGAGAGAACACGCAAATAAATAAAATCAGAAATGAAAAGGGGGACATAACCACTGACACAGAGGAAATTCAGAGAATCATTAGATCTTACTACAAAAGCCTGTATGCCACAAAACTGGAAAATTCAAAAGAAATGGACATCTTTTAAATAAGTACCATATACCAAAGCTAAACCAAAGCCAGGTGAACGATCTAAATAGACCTGTTAGTCGCAAAGAACTAGAAACTGTTATCAAAAAATCTCCCTTCCAAAAAAAGCCCATGACCAGATGGCTTCAATGCAGAATTCTACCAGAACTTCCAAGAAGAGCTAATACCTATACTCCTTAACGTATTTCACAATATAGAAACAGAAAAGTCATTGCCAAATTCCTTTTATGAAGCTACAGTTACCCTGATACCAAAACCACACAAAGACACAAACAAGAAAGAGAATTACAGGCCTATCTCCCTCATGAATATCAACGCAAAAATTCTCAATAAAATACTAGCAAACCGAATTCAAGAACACATCAGAAAAATTATCCATTATGATCAAGTAGGCTTCATCACAGAGATGCAGGGCTGGTTCAACATACAAAAATCTATCAATGTAATGACCATATAAATAGACTGAAAGAAAAAAAAAACATATGATCATTTCATTAGATGCTGAAAAAGCATTTGACAAAATGCAACACCCCTTTATGATAAAGGTCTTGGAGAGACTAGGGATACAAGTGTCATACCTAAATATAATAAAAGCTATTTACAGCAAGCCGACAGCTAACATTAAATTAAATGGAGAAAAACTCAAAGCCATCCCACTGAAATCAGGAACAAGACAAGGATGTCCACTCTCTCCATACCTCTTCAATATAGTGCTTGAAGTTCTAGCAATAGCAATAAGAAAACATAAGGGGATTAAGGGGATTCGTATTGGAAAGGAAGAATTTAAGCTTTCGTTATTTGCTGATGATATGATAGTATACATAAGCGACCCCAAAAACTACCAAAGAACTCCTACAGCTGATAAACACATTTAGTAGCGTGGCAGGATGCAAGATCAATTCCAAAAAATCAGTTGCCTTCCTATACACTAAGGATATGGAAACCAAAGGGAAATCAGAGAAGCATCAACTTTCCCGATAGCCACAAACAGCATAAAATATCTTGGGGTCACCCTGACCAAGGAAGTGAAAAATCTATTTGACAAGAACTTTAAGTCTTTGAAGAAAGAAATAGAAGAGGACACCAGAAAATGGAAGGATCTCCCTTGCTCTTGGATTGGGAGGATCAACAGAGTAAAAATGTCAATTCTACCAAAAGCAATCTTTAGATTCAATGCAATCCCCATCAAAATCCCATCAAAATTCTTCACAGATCTGGAGAAGACAATAATCAACTTTATATGGAAAAACAAAAAACCCAGGATAGCCAAAACAATCTTATACAGTAAAGGATCACCTGAAGGCATAACCATCCCTGATTTCAAACTCTATTATAGAGCTACAGTATTGAAAACAGCTTGGTATTGGCATAAAAACAGAGAAGTCGACCAATGGAATCAAATAAAAGACCCTGACTTTAACTCAAAAACCTATGAACACCTGATTTTCGATAAAGAAGCTAAAAGTATACAATGGAAAAAAGAGAGCATCTTTAGCAAATTGTGCTGGCAAAACTGGGTGTCAATCTGTAGAAGAATGAAAATAGATTCATATCTATCACCATGCACAAAACTCAAGTCCAAATGGATTAAAGACATCAATATCAGCCCGAACACACTGAACCTGATAGAAGAGAAAGTGGGAAGTACTCTACAACATGTGGGTCCAGGAGACCACTTCCTACGTATAACCCCAGCAGCAAAGACATTTAGGGCCTCATTGAATAAATGGAACTTCCTGAGACTGAGAAGCTTCAGTAAAGCAAAGGACACTGTCACCAAGACAGAAGGGCAACCCACTGACTGGGAGAAGATCTTCACCAACCCCGCAACTGACAAAGGTCTGATCTCCAGAATATATAAAGAACTCAAGAAACTAGACCGTAAAAAGCTAATCAACCCAATTATAAAATGGGGCACTGAGCTGAACAGAGAATTCTCAACAGAAGAAGTTCAAATGGCCAAAAGACACTTAAGGTCATGCTCAACTTCCTTAACAATCAGGGAAATGTAAATCAAGACAACTTCAAGATAACATCTTACACCTGTCAGAATGGCTAAAATCAAAAACACCAATGATAGACTTTGCTGGAGAGATTGTGGAGAAAGGGGTACCCTCATCCAATGCTGGTGGGAATGCAAACCTGTGCAGCCACTTTGGAAAGCAGTGTGGCGGTTTCTCAGGAAATTTGGGATCAACCTACCCCTGGACACAGCAATACCACTCTTGCGAATATAACCGAGAGATGCCCTATCATACAACAAAAGTATATACTGAACTATATTCATAGCAGCATTGTTTGTAATAGCCAGAACCTGGAAACAACCTAGATGTCCTTCAATGGAACAATGGATGAAGAAAGTATGGAATATATACATATTATCGTACTACTAAGCAGCAAAAAACAATGACATCTTGAATTTTGCATGCAAATGGATGGAAATAGAAAACACTATCCTGAGTGAGGTAAGCCAGACCCAAAAAGAGGAATATGGGATGTACTCACTCATGTTTGGTTTCTAGCCATAAGTAAAGGACATTGAGCCCATAATCAGTGATCCTAGAGAAGCTAAATAAGAAGGAGAATCCAAAGAAAAACATATAGGCATCCTCCTGAATATTAACCTTCATCAGGCAATGAAAGGAGACAGAGACAGAGACCCACATTGGAGCACCTCACAGAAATCTCAAGGTCCAAATCAGGAGCAGAAGGAGAGAGAGCACGAGCAAGGAACTTAGGACCGCGAGGGGTGCACCCACACACTGAGACAAAGGGGATGTTCTATTGGGAACTCACCAAGGCCAGCTGGCCTGGGTCTGAAAAAGCCTGGGATAAAACCGGACTCGCTAAACATAGCGGACATTGAGGACTATTGAGAACTCAAGAACAATGGCAATGGGTTTTTGATCCTACTGCATGTAGTGGCTTTGTGGGAGCCTAACCAGTTTGGATGCTCACCTTACTAGACCTTGATGGAGGTGGGTGGTTCTTGGACTTCCTACAGGACAGGGAAACCTGATTGCTCTTTGGGCTGACGAGGGAGGGGGACTTGATTGGGGGAGCGAGAGGGAAATGGGAGGTGGTGGCGGGGAAGAGACAGAAATCTTTAATAAATAAATAAATAAATTTAAAAAAGAATATATGTAAAAGCAGGATGGAAATTTATAAAGAAGGAGTTGACAGAAATCCAACATGATAACATTAAAGAGAGGAAAAATGTTTAAAATTCAATAGTGCTTTTTTAAAAAGCAACAAATGCATGGGTTGAAAGATTAACCATTGATATGAGAGTCTTAGTTAGAAAACATGAGGCTTAAAATTCTTTTCAGTTTTGTGAGAGGCATAAGTCTGCAAATATTTCAGAAAATTCCAAGCAATATAAGTTCCAGAAAATGCATCCAAACGTATAACTTTAAATTGACAAAACCAATACAAGGTAAAGCCCTGAAAATAAAGAAAAAATATACTTTGAAGCAAAAACTCAATGTTTAATTTTCATTCAAGAACTGAGAGACAGAGACAGCTAGCCATGAGCATATGATAACTCAAAGACACAGAAACAAGGACATCTGCAGGAGCCATTAAGAAAGCAGCCCTTTATAGAAGGTGCTTTGTAAGCTTCTGGAATAAAATTATCCTGGAATAAATTTATTCTGGAATAAAATTATAAGTTGTGATCCCTGTTTGCAACAATACTAACTAGCTGGTATAAAAATGGCAATTCTGTCAAGGTGATAACCAACCACTTTTTGATTGGATTTGGTGTCTTCATGTAGGAAGGAATTCTCATCTGGAAGTATAAATCCAATCAAATGTTTGTGACTTGGTAAGTCACAAGCCCTACTGGGAAGATATTGCTGTTGATTTGAAAAAAATGTATGAGATGTGATTGTCAAATTGTCTTCTAAATAACTGTTTATGCCCCTATAATAGAGTTGCTGTCAGCTTTGGAAATGGAATGTCCTTCTTAAATGGTCAACAGTAACTGAGGAAACTCTGAACTGGTCAAACTGCTGCGAATAAGTGACGACTCTTGAAAACTCAGCCATAAGTTAGACATATGGATCATCTCTCCAAGGTTCAAGTGGCATTTTAGAAGTAGAACCAATGTAAGGTACGACAAAAGTAGCTGGAGCATGGTAGAATGCTGGTTTCTGGGCTTAATATGCCTAATTGTACTTTTGAATATTTTAGTGGTTAGTGATAGAAGAAGAGATTTTTTTTTATTGATGTAGCCACTGGTAAGAACGCCATGCCTCTGTAAGCAGTGTTAAGGAAATCCATTAGGTCACAAAAATAGTCATGAATGTAAAAAGAGAGTTAGTGGGAAATAGGAAGGAAATTGGTAGGGCCAAAAGAAAGAGGGAATATGAAGGAAATTGATTATGTACACATGTAAAAATTCCACAGTGAAGCCTTCCCTTTTGTAGGTGCTGATTCAAAACAAAAAAATAGATGTGGAGAATATAAAAATAAAAACCAAAAAAGGGGCTGGGAAGATGACTCAGTATTTAAGAGTACTGTCTTTTCTTCTAGTGAATCCAGGTTGGATTCCCAGGTCCTACATGGGAGATCACAACTGTCTGTAACTCCAGTCCTAGGGATCTGACATCTTCTGGCCTCTAGGCACTGCACACATATGATACACAGACATTCATTCAAGCAAATATTCATATACCAAAAAATAAACAAAATCTCATTAAAGGAAGCCAGAAGTGCAAATGCACTCATTTAATAGAATCATAGAAGGAAAAATAAGAAAAGATTAAACAATGCGACAGTTCAATGTTGCCAACATTAGACATATAAAGTATAAGTGAAAATCCTACTGTGAATATAGACCAGCGTGTAGAAGATTACATTTCTGAGTGTGGATCGAGTTCATATGTGAGCATACACAAACTGTTTCTTCTCTCACAAACTGTCTTGTTCTCCTTAACCACACAAACTCATCTGTTTAGTGGTGTCATGTCTCCACAGCTCTGACCATCGAAAGCATAATGACCTGTTTAGCTGAAGCACTTTTAAAATATTTATATAATTTTAAAAATCTACAGTAGGAAAATTATATTTAATTTAGACAAATATATATAGACAAGAGTATTTACTGAACTTTTCTATATCCACATATTTTTAGACATAATGTTAATGACAAAATTATAGGTGTGAATACGGTGTTGGGAAGTTAACAAAATGGCATGAGGCAGTTGCCAAAAATCACCCGACACAGTTAATAAAAGATTTAATATTTATTATGTGTGATGTTTTTAAATATTTTTCCATCAACTTTGTCAGAATTATGCTGAAGAAGAAAAACAGAAAATTGTGGAAATATTCACACAACTGCCTCTTGGCTGGAAAATTATTTTGCTTTATTTTTGCTGATTTCGTCTACTTTGTGGATAATTTCAGATATTTCACTAGAGGCATTAATATTTCATAGCTTAAATGGAAAAAAGGAAAAGAAGAAAGCTGGGGAACAAATCATCACAGCTCCTGATGAGCTCAGACTGCACAGCTATAGGCTGCAGCTGAAGAGCACAGGATAAACCCGTAATAACAAGTCAGGACAGGGACTTGGGTCACACGAAAGGCAGGATTTTTAGCGAGTAGCACTAGAGTCATGATGCTGGCTATGAAGAGAAATCAGAAGCTAGCAAAGACATGTTGGAGGAATGTGTACCAAAGAAAATCAGATGAACTGATTGGAGAACCAAGCAAGAAAGGTGATCACATGCTCACACGAAAGGTTAGAAATCAGGATGATTAAAAACAGCCAGGGAAGTGGGCTTTAATAGAAACTTCCCTGGCCAACAAGCTTTGATCCTGCTCTAAGAAAGCAATATACCTGAGGAGCTGCCAGCTCAGAGCCCATAGAATACAGCTGCCAGGCTGGCAAACCCAGAAAGAAATGGGTAATAGCCAGGAAGAGATTGTTATAATTCCCTGTGTAGTTGTGCTAGAAAGGAATGGAGAGCAACAAAGCAAGCATAAATAAAGTAAAGAGAAATAAGTCAACTGAATAGGCAAATCCCACCAAAATTCATGTATTGAAATTCTAACCTCGTGTGATGGTATTGGAACATGTGACCCTGAAGAAAGAGCTCCCATAAATGGAATTAGAGACTAAATAAAGAGAGACACTTCTTCCTCCATGAAGGTTTATATAGTAAGAACCTGGAGTTATATGGAAAATCCTCACCAGACAACTAATCAGACCTTCACCTTGATCTTCCCATTTTCCACACGCCCTCAGAACAAATATATTTGAGAAGGGGCTCCTTGTTGGTGCCTGGCTAGCTTAGACCTGAAATAATCACACAGAAACTGTATTAATTAAATCAATGGTTAGTCCATTAGCTCTAGCTTCTTATTAGCTGTCTCTTACATCTTGATTCCCCCATCTCCATTAATTTGTGCATCACCACGAGGTCATGGTCTACCAACAAAGTTTCAGCACATCCATCTCTGGCAGTGACTTCATGGCATCTCCATGACTCTGCCCTTCTTCCTCCCAGTATTAACCCTAGCTTTCCCTACCTACTTAAGTTCTGCCTTGCTATAGGTCCAAAGCAGTTTCTTTATTCATTAATAGCAATCACAGCCAGAGTGGGGACTCCCACATCACTTCCCCTTTTCTGTTTAAATGAAAAGAAAGATTTTATCTTTAACATAGTAAAATTGCATATAACAAAACAGGTATCAAGCAAAATTTACAATTACAATATTTATATCTACTTTATATTTTATCATAACTAAGGAAAACTATAACTATAACTTCTTCAACTTCATCAAAGACTCCAGAAGAATATAATATTACCTAAGTAAACAGGAAGTGCGTTGTAAGCAACTTCTAAAACTCTAAAAATAACAGAGACATCTCACTGCCTGGAGAGTCACCCAATTTTTTCTGTACTATTGGGGCATTCATCTTCACCCTACAGGCCCATTGTATCCAGCAAATTTTTTCATGAAGCATAAAATTTCAAAGACAGTTCCACCTATATAAATATATGCTGTTTATAAATAACATAGTATATACTATTTGATTGGAGTTGCTCAGTGACAGAGAGCTATAATTTCACATATTTTCTCAATAAAGAAAACTGACCAGTACACAAGGTAATCTACAGAGCAGCTTATACATAAGCATATGGCCTTTAATTTGAGACAAATTATATTTACCCATAATTACATGTATTCAACAAAATGCTCAAGAATTTTCTTTTTTTCCCCCCTGGGAAAAAAACACCCTAGAGCCTTTTCCATTATGAAAAGACATAGGTGTCTGTTCTATTTTCCATAGTACAAATCATTAAAACACATTCATTTATTTTCTTGCTGACATCCCATTCTAGAAATTTAAGCAGCTAGAATTTGCCAATAGCTCCTGACCTATTTAAAACAAAACAAAACAAAACAAGAAACTGTTAGTGGCATATCCTTTGGATGCCTCATGATTACACAACTGGAAAATTTGCAATCTATGATTGACTTAGAACTAATGTGAAGTGAAAGGGAGATTAGAGGTGTTTCCCATGTCTGCACAGCTTTTAACAAATACAAAGGGATATCCATACAACTGCACCATGACTGTAAATTACTGTCAGCATTAATAACATAATAAAGTTGCTGTGCCAGCTTTGGTCATTTAGAGTTTTTCCTCAAGCAAGTGTATTATTGGTTATATTCAGTTCATTTTTAATTAACTATATCTCTGTTCTAATGCTGCTGGAATTAACCTTGCATGTCCGCAGAGGTAATAAGATAAAGGTGAATGAAGTAATTGAGTAGTGTAACAAAGCCTAATTATATACCATACCCCCATTCACCTTAATTTCAGTGGAAACTGGATGGAATTCAAAGAGCAGCAGAGTGAAAATGGATGAAGACTCTTTTATGGGGCATATACGCAGCTTTCAGAATCTGCTGCTGCTGGATATTTCTCAGGCTATCATTTAGTAAGGTTTCCAGACAGGAGTAAGAGAGGCATCTGTGGCTACACTAGCTGCATGTAAATTTATAGGCACTCTCAATCCTCATGCTGGTAGCCATAAAATCATCACCAGCTGGTACTGGGCTAGAAACCCTCCCCCACTGAATGACTGGCCAGCTGCACAACTTGGTTTTGTTGCTGTTGAAAGGTAAAAGAATCCAGAAAGCATTTGGTGTTGGTCTTTGCAAGGATGAAGTCCAGCAAAGAGACTCCTGGCAATATGTGGGTTGTAGCCCCATCCCTACCTACTTCCTGTATCTGTTTCTGATCAGATATTATTTCTTCCATCCTGATACAGCATAGTGATTCACCCTAACTACATTGTGTTTGATGTCACCCCTGACTAAATGCACACTTTATTGTTCAGAAATGCAACTAATTGTGCAGGAATGCAAGACTACCTTTCATTTTCAAGATGGCAAGTCTCCAGTGTTCCCTTTTAAAGTGACCACAATGGCCAAGGCAGACATCTGTTCACTGTGCTAATAGGATGCAGGGCAGGCCTATTTATCAACCTCCTCCTTGATACCTGGGTTCTTTAAATCCATTGGACAGATTCAGGCCATATTCAGATCTTACAAAAGGCTTTAGGAAGGGGATTGACCCTTCTGTTATCACTGGTGACATAATGTGTCATTCTTTCAGTGGACCTAAACACACAAAAAATATCTACCTCTGAGGTCCCAGCTGCAAGCTGACAGAATAATGAGTGATTTTTTTCTTCTCTCTCCTAAGTACTAGAAGCAATGTGTCTGCAGATTTACTCCAAATAAATAGTATGTTTTCACATTAAGGTCAAAGAGTTCTTGAATAAAGTAGTAAATATCTAATTAAAACAGAGACTCACACATACCCAAAGTTTTCAAGGAATTGAAATTGGCAAACAACAAGTTTATTGTTATTTTTAAAATCATTTTAAATTTATTTAAATTTAAATGGCATCTCTTTGACTCTGCATTCTTCCTCACAGCATTCAGTTCTGTCTTCCCCAGCTACCTACATTCTGTCATATCAACAGGCCAAGGCAGTTTCTTTGTTTATTAATGGTAATCATAGCATACAGAAGGGATTGCCACATCAATTTACCATCACAATATATAAATTTACAAATTTTTACCTACATTAAATGTGTTTACATTCTCTCAGTCTCTCTGTCTCTCTCTTTGTCTCTCTCTCTCTGTCTCTCTCTCTGTCTCTCTCTCTGTCTCTCTCTCTCTCTCTCTCTCTCTCTCTCTCTCTCTCTTGTTTTGGAAGATAGGGTTTCTTTCTGTAGCTTTGGTTATCCTGGAGATAGCTCTGTAGACCACGCTGGCATCCAACTCAGAGATTTTCCTGGCTCTCCTTTCCTAATGCTGGGATCAAAGGTCTGTGCTACCACTGCCTGGCTCATGATTTTTTTCTTAATTGTGCTTACTTCTTCAACAGATAAATACCATTGTTTAGATACAATGTGGACATTTCTACCTTTGGGATGAGAAAGGCTGTTTACAAAAGTAAATCAATAATTAAGCCTGGAATGAAAAGACTAATTTGATTCTATAAACAAACATCTACTAAATGTCATAATAGATTATATTTATGTCTTTACAAACAGATGGATAGATTTTAATATACACATATCAAATGTCATGTAAATTTAAAAAACTAGAAAATGAAATAAGTATGTATTTAAATTGTTAGAGATCTTGCCTGGTGTCTTAGTAAGGGTTTTCTTGCTGCAAAGAGACACCATGACTGTGGCAAGTCTCATAAAGAAAAGTATTTAATTGGAATTGTCTTACAGTCCCGAAATTTAGTCCATTTATCATGATGGTGGAAAGTACAGTGGCATTCAGGAAGAACTGGTGCTGTAGAAGGAGCTGAGGGTTCTACATATGGATCAGCAGCAACAGGAAGAAAGAATGAACCACTAAGCTTGGCTTGAGCTTATGAAACCTAATAGTCTACCCCTCAGTGACACATTTCCTCCAACAAGGCTACAGCTCTAATAATGCCATTTGTTATGAGTTTATTCATGACATTTTCATCCAGACCACCACACCTGAAATACAGGGATTCTGAGCTCAAGTCCCAGAATTGCATCAACCTGACATGATGGTGCCTGAACCATCAGAACATGGAAGGTAGATGTCAGATGATCAGGCATTCAAGGCTATCCTTGGCTATTTAACAAGTACATGTCCTAACAACTGCTCTCTCTCTCTCTCTCTCTCTCTCTCTCTCTCTCTCTCTCTCTCTCTCTCTCTCTCTCTCTCTCTCTCTCTTTCTCTCAGAAAACACTGGCTTGCTTTCATAATGCCAGAAGGTGATATGCATGCTGCTCTGAACCTATGAAAAACAATACCAACCTGTCAGGCAAATATGATCACCATTGGTGCAATAGTGGCATGACTACTCTGTGGACAATCACATGACAACTATGTGACACAGACTGTTAGCTAAGATTTGATGCCTGCTCTATAAGAGGGAATTAGTTCCTTGTATTATAAATCTAACTAAACATCAATGGCTAGACAGTTCATGGTGAAAAACTTGTAAAAGATACATTGTCAAACTATCTTCCAAATAGTTATTTTTATGCCTATAGATAAATGATACTTTCTGCTTCTCTTTACAGTGAATGACAGTGAATGCAAAGACTGAAATCTACTCAAGGTTCTGAGAATAAGGGACAGTGGAATGATTTGTCCTAAATGCTATGCATATTTAATAACTCAGGCTCTGGTAACATGGTGGAAGATGTGTGCATAAAAAATGTAGGAGCTGGATAAAATGATAAGCCTTTTAAATGTTATCTTTTGGCATGGCACAACATAGTTCTGAACTCAGGACCAGCACAAGACAGGGTTTGTCAATAGGCAGTCATAGATAGGGAAGGAACTAATTGGCCAAACTTCACACTTCTGGTCTATTAGTTACTGATGGATTCTAGAGGAGGGTGACTTTTGATACATACTGGTAATCCTGTTGCACTCCAGTATGTCACCATGCCAGTGGTTAATGGAACATAAGACAAATAAACAAGAATGTGATAAAGGGATTTGTAGAAGGAAAAGAGAGTTGACAAAGAAGAAATGGAGTTAAGAAAATAAGATAGCAAGTGTGATTAAATGGCTTTATATACCTGAGTAAAATTATCAAAGGACAATTTTAATAATACAAAATGTATACATCACAATGCTACATAAATGATATAAAAATAGTGCATTGGCTTTTTGCAGGAACATTCAGACATCCACAGCCTACAACAATGGAGTGATTCTCAGAGTAAGGCATGGGATAGGTTAATTAATGTTATTTAATTCTTCATCTATGCTTCTTAAGGTGGCACAGGTCTGTAATTCAAGCTTCAGGCAAGCCTGAAGCAGGAAGATCACAGATTTAAGGTATTTGTATTTTATATTTCATTTTTTTCTGTTGATCAACATCTAGGCTGATTGGAGTAAAACCAAGCAGTAGAGCACCTAATATAGATATGCAGTATTTTAGAAGTATGGAACATTTAAAAAAGAATAGAGGCTTAAAGTAAAACTTTAAAATACTCTTTTGTTTCTGTTTGCAGAGATCTTTATGTAGACAATACACAGAAAGCACTAGCAGTGAAATGAATTCATAAATAATAGATAAGTAAGTTCTTACATTAGAATCAATATAACACAAAGTATATAATAAAAAGTCACAAACTGAAAGAAAAGTTCTGCAATATCAGAAAACAATAAAAGGAAAAATAATTAAAAAGAAAAGATGTAAGTAAAAAAAAACGAATTTCTATAGTAGAAAACCACGCTAATCAGTTTTGCATTAGTTTTCTAGTCAATATGTAATTTGCCCTTACCAGTTGAGCAAGACCTACACCTTGAAATCACAGCACATTACAGACAGGGTAGAGCAACAGAACTTAAACTTTCCTGTGGAAAGAATTTTTTTCATTCCTCTTCAAAGAACAGTTTAATAAGATGAGGTTGATTGATAATTCCCTTGAGCTACCTGACAAAAGCTCCAGATCTTTATATAAACTTGGGGGGAAATGCTGGCACAGGCAACATGAAATCACGTGACTATGACTAACCATTGCAGTATTATGGTCATAGAAAAAAAAGTACAGTGAAGGAGATGAATAAATTATTTTATCTTCATGAAGGAAATAGTATTTCACAAAGAAACTGGAAAGTGCTATGGGTAAACATAGGTACAAGTACAAGGATAATATTTAACAAATATAGTTTCATTTACTTCAAAATTTAGAACATATTTACTAAAATTGTAAATTTTGAGTCCATGTGTTACTGGGAATTATCAAGTGCTGTATGTATATGTTGTAATGCTAGACATCAAATGCAGGACACATCATGACAATGAGAAGAGTTAACATATTATCACAAGTTTAGATGGAAAGTTGAGTTATAAAATCATGAAACTGAACTTTCTACTACAAATTTAAAGAAAAATTGTGATTAAAGCATAATACAATACTAAGAATATTACACTATGACCAAGATTGTTATTTTTTTATTATATGCAGCTTCTTCCTCAGTAGCAGGGACAGGATACTATGTTTTATCCTTTGTTCTATGGCTATTTAACAAAACTCAACTCGCATCAGCTTTTTATAAGAACATACAGATTTTTGTATAATGTTACCACAATAGCAAAGTAAGGAATGCATTCATATAGTACCACTCATAAATGTTTGTGGTTAAATATTTTGGTCTCATGGTTTAGGCAGCAATAAACTTACTTCATTTTAAAATATGTAACATGTGTCTGGAGACATGGCTCAGCACTTAAAGAGTCTATACTACTCTTCTAGAGGACCCGAGTTTGGCTCTAAGCCTCCTGATGCAAGAGCTCAGATCCACCTAGAATGACATCTTCTAGAGCCACATAGGCATGTGCACACCTACACACATACCCACACACAAGCACACAAGCATACCTGCAGTTACAAATAAAAACAAATCTGAAAACTGTAACAATGAGAAGTGACATTTCATCAACATCGATTTACCCCTTGAGCCTTTCAATGAAAACAGCCACTTTACATTTGAAGAATTGCCTCTTCCCTGGGACTTCCTAACAGCAAATCTCTGCACATATTTCTGCATGATGCCTATCATCTGAGGATTCAGAATGATTCAATTACGTCAACACAATGTCTTTCATGTTTTTTAGTAAATTGTTTTTTGCAAAGTTCCCAATTTTTTAAATTTTTTTTTATTAAAAATTTCTGCCTCCTCCCCGCCTCCCTTTTCCCTCTCCCTCCTCCCACTCCCCAAACCCCTTCCCATCTCTCTCCAGTCTGAAAAGCAGTCAGGGTTTCCTGCCCTGTGCGCAGTCCAAGGTCCTCCCCCCTCCATCCAGGTTAGACAGCAGTTTGCAAGTCTTTTCCTCTTAGAGTCATGATGTATAAAAGGAAATGCCTCAGACTTCATTGGCAACAAACTAAAAGTTAAAATTTAAAAATCCATTTAGTCTTATTTATTTCTATCATAAGGAAGTATACAAATAACCTAATTAATGGGGTTTCTCTCTCTCT
>NW_026068125.1:2378012-2393605 GCF_014885135.2 Alexandromys fortis
AAGAAAAAAGTAAAAATAAAATCCTAACCTTGCACTTGACTATTTGGATTAGACTTAAAGACTAGGTTTCTCTGAGTTTAAAAAAATAATAATAATAATAGTTAAAAAAAGGTTTGCTATTGGGAAAAAGTTGTTTTGAAATTCAAAACACAAAAAATGTAATAGAGACCAAGAAATATTGATGCTTAAAACCCACCACAGTCATGGATAAGCTTAGATCAAAGTCATGGATGAGCAGGCTGAGAAAGAAGTTGATGATATGAACTGATGACCTGAGTTCATATTTTGAGACCTGCATGGCAAAAATAGAGAATCAACTCCTGGAACTTATTCTTTGACCTTCACATATGTATCATATCATGTACACCCCCCCACACACACAAGAAAGAGTTAAATGAATGGATAAATTTAATTAAAATTTAAGATAAATAAAAGGTAAGAAGAAAGAAATAACAGAGGGAACTGTTTCTCCTTCAAGGTTCACCAAATTTTCTCATCAACACCTGTAGCAGATGCTGAGCAAGAAGAGTACAGGCAGCTTCCACAGATTGTGTCTCTTGCAACAGTGTTAGCTTCCCAGGTTCCCAGACTCTGCAGGGCAGTGTGAGTGGCTTCTTCAGTGTTTGGCCCCTGTGCTGTAGATAGCTTCCTCTGGGCTTCACTTCTGCAGTACATAGCAACACTCTCTAGTCAGTTGGCTTCCTTTACTATGCTTCTTAGGTGGTGAAAAAAGTTAGAGGATGCTCTATGCCCAGTGAAGAGTCTGAAGCTCCCTAAGGCCACTCTCACACATGATTTCATTTCCAAGTTTCATGGACTTTGAAATGAACCACTAAAACTTTTTAATCATTAGAAAGACCCAGAGACCAGTGATTAATTAATGTATTAGCTATCACAGTATTATTTTAACAATAGACTGAATTTTGCTCCAAAATGTGTCTGTTAAAATTCCAATACAGAGCTCCTGCTGCAGGGTCTTCTGTGTTCCACTCTACCCTGCCCTGCCCCTACGTTCACCCTTTTGTCTGCAGTGTCCTTGGACTACCAGGTATCCCTGTTTCAGTGCTGAGGAGTTCCATCCAGATGGGTATCCCTGTTTTAGTGCTGAGGAGTTCCATCCAGACCTGTGAGTGTGTGCTATCTCAGGGCAGACTTTCAGAAGAGAGCACAGCCCCCAAGCTCCTGCTGCAGGGTCTTCTGTGTTCTACTTAACCCTGCTCTGACCCCATGTTTGCCCTTTTGTCTGTGGTGTCCTTGGACTACCAGGTATCCCTGTTTCAGTGCTGAGGAATTCCATCCAGATGGGTGAGTGTGTGCTATCCTGGGGCATACTATCCCAGGAGAGAGCACACACACCCCAGCTCCTGCTGCAGGGTCTTCTGTCCTCCACTGGACCCTGTCATGCCCCCATGTTCACCCTTTTGTCTGTAGTGTCCTTGGACTACCAGGAGACCCTGTGTCTGTGCTGAGGAGTTCCATCTGGACAGACAGGAACAGTTCCTGCTCCCGCACTGAGGAGATCCACCCAGAGAGTCAGTAACAGCAAAGACTGGACACCAAGACTCCCCTGGCTCCATTTGAAGGAAGAGATGGGCAGTCACCATTGCAAGAATTCCTCCAACAACCTGAAAGGCAACATGACATCTCCAGAATCCAGAATCCAGGGATCAAGAATTGAACACCATACTCCAGAAGAATTGGAAAAAAAAAATCGACATTAAATGGAACATCATGAAAATAATAGAGGAACTTAAACAGGAGGTGAAAAACTGCCATAAAGAAATGGAGATGACAAACAAAAAGGTAGAGGAAATGAATAAATCTCTCAAAGATTCAAGAAAACCAAGAAAAATCAGAAAAAGCAATCAAATAGGTAAGGGAAATAATTCAAGACTTGAAAAATGAAATGGAGGTAATGAAGAAAACACAAACTGAGGGAAGGCAGGATATGGAAAGTCTGTGTAAACAAACAGGAACTACTGAGACAAGCATTACCAACAGACTACAAGAGATAGAAGAAAGAATCTCAGACACTGAAGATACTATAGAGGAAATAAACTCATCAATTAAAGAACAAAACAAATCCAACAAGTTCTTAACACAAAACATCCAGGAAATCTGGGACACTGTGGAAAGATCAAACCTAAGAATAATAGGGGTAGAAGAAAGAGAAGAATTACAGCTCAAAGGCCCAGAAAATATATTCAACAAAATTTGATGTGGGATTTCATTGGTTAATAAAGAAACTGCCTTGGCCCATTTGATAGGCCAGTCCTTAGGTGGGTGGAGTAAACAGAACAGAATGCTGAAAGAAAGAGGAAGTGAGGTAAGGTGCCTCAGACAGATGACATTTCCTCTCCTCTCAGAGGCAGATGTGATGAAGCAAGCTGCTAAGTCAGACATGCTGAATCTTTCCCGATAAGACTGGTACTACACAGATTATTAGAGATGGGTTAAGGCAAGATGTGAGAATTAGCCATTAAGCGGCTATAACTAATGTGCCAAGCAGTATTTAAAAGAATTCAGTTTCCGTGTAATTATTTCAGGGCATAAGCTAGCTAGGTGGCTGGGAGCTGGGTGGCAGGAATGCCAGCCCATAGCTCCCTCAACAAAAATTATAGAAGAAAACTTTCCCAACCTAAAGAATGATATTCCAATGAAGGTACAAGAAGCATACAGAATACAAAATAGACTGGATTAAAAAAAAAAAAAAGGATCTCCTTGTCATATAATAATCAAAACATACAGAATCAAGAACAAATATTAAAAGCTGCAAAGGGAAAAGGTCAAATAACATATAAAAGGAAACCTATCAGAATTACACATGACTTCTCAATGGAAACAATGAAAGCCAGGAAGTCTTGGATAGATGTGCTGCAGAAACTAAGAAACCATGGATGCAAGCCCAGACTATTATACCCAGGAAAGCTTGCATTCACCATCAATGGAGAAAACAAGATATCCCAGGACAAAAACAGATTTACATAATACATTGCCATAAACCCAGCCTTACAGAAAATACTAGATGGAAAATCACAAACCAAGGAAGCCAACAACACCCATAATAACACAAGCATCTGACAACCATTCACCAGCACAACTCAAAGAAGGGAAATACACAAACTACCACCAGAAAGATAACTGGAGTTAACAACCACTGGTCATTAATATCAATTAATATCAATGGACTCAATTCACCTATAAAAGGGCACAGGTTAAGAGAATGGATATGAAATCAGGAACCAACATTCATCTATTTACAAGAAACATACCTCAAAGTCAAAAACAGACACTATCTCAGAGTGAAGGATTGGGAAAAGGTTTTCCAATCAAATGGTCGAAAGAAACAAGCAGATGTGGCTATACTAATATCTAACAAAATTTATTTCAAACTAAAATCAATCAGAAGAGATGGAGAAGGACACTTTATACTCATAACAGGAAAAATTCATCACAAAGAAGTTTTTATCCTGAATATCTACGCCCCTAATATAAAAGCACCAACATATGTAAAAGAAACATGACTAGAACTCAAAGCATACATCAAACCCCACACTCTAACAGTAGTAGATTTCAACAATCCTCTCTCACCAATGGACAGGTAAACAAGACAGAAACTTAAAAGAGAAATAAGAGAACTATTAGATGTACTGAACCAAATGGACTTAACAGACATCTATAGAACATTCAACTCAAACAGAAAAGAATATACCTTCTTCTCAGCATCTCATGGAACCTTCTCAAAAATTGATCACATAATTTGTAACAAAGCAAACATTGATAGATACAAAGAAATTGTAGTAACCACCTGCGTCTTATGGAATCACCATGGAATAAAGTTAGAATATGACAACGATTCTACCCGCAGAAAGCTTACAAACTTATGGAAACTTAACAGTCAACTACTGAACCACCTCTGGGTCAGGGAAGAAATAAAGAAAGGAATTAAAGTCTTCCTTGAATTCAAAGAAAATAAAGACACATCATACCAAAACCTATGGGACACTATGAAAGCAGTGCTAAGAAGAAAGTTCATAGCACTAAGTGCCCACATTTCAAAAAAAATGGAAAAAGCTCACACTAGAGACTTAATTGTACAGCTGAAATAATCAAATTGAGGGCTGAAATCAACAAAATAGAAACACAGAAAACAATCCAAAGGATCAATGAAACAAAGAGCTAGTTCTTTGAGAAATAGCAAATCAACAAGATTGGTAAACCCCTATCCAACTAATCAAAAGGCAGAGAGAAAACATACAAATTAACAAGATCAGAAATTAAAAGGGGGACATAACAACAGGCACTGAAGAAATTCAGAGAATCTTTAGGTCTTACTACAAAAACCTGTATGCCCCAAAGTTGGAAAATGTAAAAGAAATAGATTGTTTTTTAGATAAGTACTAAATAAAAAAATTAAATCAAGACCAGGTGAACAATTTAAATAAATGTATAAGTTGTGAGGAAATAGAAGCTGTCATTAAAAACGTCCCCCCCCAAAAAAATCCTCAGAACTAGTTGGTTTTAATGTAGCATTCTACCAGAACTTCCAAGAGCTGATACCTATACTCCTTTATGTGTTTCACATAATATAAACAGAAGAGTCATTGCCAAACTCTTTTTATGAAGCTACAGTTACCCTGATACCAAAACAACATTAAGACTCAACCAAGAAAGAGAATTACAGACCAAACTCGTTCATGAACATTGATGCAAAAATTCTCAATAAAATACTGGCAAACCGAATTCAAGAACACATAAAAAATTATCCATTATTATCAAGCAGGCTTCATCCAAGAGATGCAAGGATGGTTCAACATATAAAAATCTATCAATGTAATCCATCATATAAATAAACTGAAAGAAAAAGACATATGATCATTTCATTATATGTTGAAAAATCATTTGACAAAATTCAGCACCCCTTTATGATAAAGGTCTTGGAGAGATTAGGGATACAAGGATCATATATAAATATAATAAAAACAATATACAGCAAGCCAACAGCTAACATCAGATTAAATGCAGAGAAACTCAAAGCCATTCCACTAAAATCAGGAATAAAACAATGCTGTCCACTCTGTCCATATCTCTTCAACATAGTGCTTGAAGTTCTAGCAATAGCAATAAGACAACACAAGGAGATCAAGGGGATTTGAATTGGAAAGGAAGAAGTGAAACTTTCATTATTTGCAGATGATATGATAGTGTATATCAGTGACACTGAAAACTCTACCAAAGAACACCTTCAGCTGATAAATACCTTCAGTAATATGGCCGGATATAAGACCAACTCCAAAATATCAGTTGCCCTCCTATACACAAAAGACAAAGACACCAGAGAGGGAAATCAGAGAAACATCACCTTTCACGATAGCCACAAATAGCATAAAGTATCTTGGAGTAACACTAACCAAGAAAATGAAAGATCTATTTGACATGAACTTTACAGCTTTGAAGAAAAAAAAATTGAAGAGAACACCAGAAAATGGAAGGATCTCTCAAGCTCTTGGATGGGTAAGATCAACATAGTAAACATGGCATTTCTACCAATGGCAATGTGTAAATTCAATTAAATCCCCATCAAAATTCCAACAAAATTCTTTACAGACCTTGAAAGAATAATAATCAACTTTATATGGAAAAACAAAAAAAATCCAGGATAGCCAAATCAATCCTATATAACAAAGGTACATCTAGAGGCATTACCATCCCTGACTTCAAACTCTATTACGGTTACTTCAAACTCTATTACAATATTGAAAACAGCTTGTTATTGGGATAAAAACAGAGACGTTGACCAATGGAATTGAATTGAAGACCCAGATATTAATATATCAACTTGTAAACACCTGATTTTTGACAAAGAAGCTAAAATTATACAATAGAAAAAAGAAAGTATCTTCAACATATAGTGCTGGCATTACTGGATGTCAACCTGTAGAAGAATGAATGAAAATAGGTGCATGTCTATCACCATTCACAAAATTCAAGACCAAGTGTATTAAAGATCTCAATACAAATTCGACCACACTGAACCTGTTGAAGAAAAAATGGGAAATAGCCTGCAATACATGGGCACAAGAGACCACTTTCTACGTATAACCCTAGTAGCACAGACAATAAGAGCAAAAATGAATAAATGGGACCTCCTAAAACTGAGAATCTTCTGTAAAGCAAAGGACACTGTCATTAAGACAAAAAGGCAACCTACTGACTGGGAGAAGAGCTTCACAAACCCCACATCAAACAAAATTCTGATCTTTAAAATATATAAAGAACTCACTAACTTTGACATTAAAATTCCAAAATACCCAATTAAAAATGGAGTACTGAACTGAACAGGAATTCTCAACAGAAGTTCAAAGGGCCAAAAGATACTTTAGGTCATGTTCAACTTCCTTAGCAAACAGGAAAATGCAAATCAAAATAACTTTGAGATACCATCTTATACCTGTTAGAATTTCTAAAATCAAAAATACCAGCTATAGCCTATGCCGGATAGGACATGGAGTAAGGGGAACACTCATCCATTGCTGGTGGGAATGCACACTTGTGCAATCACCTTGGAATCAGTGTAGCAGTTTCTCTGGAAATTGGGAGTCAACGTACCTCAGGATCCAGCAATACCGTTGTTGGGAATATTGCCAAGAGATACCCAATCATACTACAAAAGCATTTGTTCAACTATGTTCATAGCAGCATTACTTGTAATAGCCAGAACCTGTAAACAACATAGATGCCCCTCAATGGAAGAATGGATAAAGAAAATGTGGAACATATACACATTAGATTACTACTCAGAGGTCAAAAACAATGACATCTTAAATTTTGCATACAAATGGATGGAAATAGAAAAGACTATCCTGAGTGAGATAACCCATACCCAAAAATATGAATATGGTATGTACTCACTCATTAGTGGATTCTAGACATAAACAAAGGACATTGAGCCGATAGTTCACAAGACTAGAGAAACCAAAAAAAATAAGGTGAACCCAAAAAAATTAGATAGATAGATAGAAGATAGAAAGATAGATAGATGATAGATAGATAGATAGATAGATAGATAGATAGATAGATAGATAGATAGAGATATTCTTGGAAATCGGAAGCAGACAAGATTGTTGGGCAAGAGTTGGAAGCATAGGGGTGGGGGTGGGGTTAGGGTGGGGGAAGGGGAGAGGGGGAGAGAGGAGAAAAGACAAGGATTGGGGAGAGCTTGGAGAGTGAGAGGGTTGAGATGGATGAAGGACAGATATAGGAGCAGGGAAGAGATATCTTCATTCAGGGAACAATTTTAGGGTTGTCAAGATACTTGGCTCTAGAGGAGATCCAAGGCATTCATGGGGATGTCCCCTGCTAGGTCCTTGGGCAGTCGAGGAGTGGGTGCCTGAACTGGCCTTGTCCCATAGTCACACTGATGATTATCTTGAATATCACCATAGAACCTTCATTCAGCAATATATGGAGATAGAGACAGAAACACACATCAGAGCACTGGACTATGCTCCCACGGTCCAGTTAAAGAGCAGAAGGAGGGAGAAGATGAGCAAGGAAGTCAGGGCCACGAGAGCTTTGTTTACCCACTGAGACAGTGTGCCTGATCTAATGGGAACTCACCAATCCAGCTGGACTGAGACTGAATGAGCATGCGATCAAACTGCTTGACAATGGAGGCTGACTAAGAAGCCATTGATAACAACACCAGGAATTGTTTATACTGCATGTACTGGCTTTTTGGGATCCTATTCTATTTGGATGCACATCTTCCTAGCCCTAGATTGGGGGGGAGAAGGCTTGGACTTCCCACAGGGCAGGGTATCCTGTATTTTCTTAAGACTGGAGGGGAGGGAGGAGGGTGAGTGGGGAAGTGGGATGGGAATGGGAGGAGGGGAGGAAGTAGAAATTTTTGAATGGAAAAAAATAGAAGCTCATTCAAAGCCTACCAAAAGACTTATCCTCTGCAAGGAGGAAAATAGCCCCAATGAGAAGAGTTGGGGACAAGTTACAGTAAACCGAGAAGCAAGCACCCATGGATTATTAGCCTGAAGTAGACTTCTCTTTGACCTTGTAATAGACAAGCTTGTATTTAGCCTTCTGTGTGTTCTCACACAGGGATATAGAAATAGGTTATAAAATAAATTAGATAATATGATTCTGAAAATCATTTAGAAATATAAACAACAAACATAGTTTAAACAATATTGAAAATCAGAAAACATGTTTAATGGCTAATAAGTGATTTCAAGCTTTATTCCTAGATTATGGAATAAATAAATGGTGTCCTATATTCTTTAAGATAAATGGAATTGGAATGAGAGTTCAGATGCAGACTAAGTTCTAGATGCCTGACTTTTTGACAAAAGTTAAATTTCTTTTATGAAGGGAATCATCATCTTAACATTGTGTCAGAATATTTGGGAGTCATAAAAATAAAGGCCCATTTTATAGCTCATACATACACACAAATAAGTCCAAAATGAAGACCATATCTGAGAATAGAGCCAACACTGTGAAACTTCTAGAAAGAACAGAACAAAATCAATTTGACCTTAAATTAGGCAAATATTTCTGTAACACAACTGCAAAAACCTAAACCTTACGTAACAAAGTAAAACTGAAATTCATCAAAAAGTAAAATGTCTTCTTTTCAGAATATATTTTTACGAGAATAAAAAGCTAGACGCCATACATATTAGTTAGCATATAAAAAGTAATGAGACATCTAAAGTTTGTAAGTAATTCTCTAAAACAAATGATAAGAAATCGACAATCAAATAAACAGCTAGACAAACATTTTAAACAGACAACATCACAGAAGAGGCACAATATTTCACAGCTGATTAAACAGGAGGGGCTTGCTTTCTTCTGTTCTCCTGCATGCAGTTGACCATCCCAGACAGTATAAATGAAAGAAATTTACTAAGACTTTGAAGGAAAGAAAGAAGAGGACAAGTCAGATAGACGTCTCAAGAAAAGCCATTCCTAAGGATTGAAAACCTCATTCCTCCAGTTTCATATTATATAAGCCTCATCTTCAATGTGCTGACATTTAGAAATGGGGCTTTGGGAAGTAGTCATTCATAGAGGCAAAACTCTCAAGATGTCAATGTCCCTCTAAAAAAAAAAACGCAAAAAGCTTGACTTTCTCTCTGTTTCTCTGTTTTCAATGACAGAAGACAGAAAGAAAGACATCAATAACTAAAGCAACACTTCACAGAAAATAACTCAATGACTATTTTTTCCTAAGACAGGAAATGAGGCACAATGTCTAAAATGGCCATCCTGGTCATGAGTTTTATTGCAACATCTAGTCAGTTTCAAAAAGCAAGAAAATGGAACTGAATAAAAAAGTGCCCCTAATTCCTACACTTGTGAAGCTGAGGTAAGAAACTGGAGCTGGCCCCAGCAACACAGAGAAGTACTATAGAAGCCTAAACCAAAGGAACTGAAAGAATTAATAAGTTCATCTGGGTACAAGATATTGAAGGAATATGTAAAAATTAATTTTTCTTCAACATATTAGTAATTAGCACATGGATATATAATCATCTATAATAAAATGTTTTGGGTTAATCAAAATAAGTTTATAAAATAATAAACATGTATATCTAAATCTAACAAAAATACATAGCCCTATGGGCTGAAAACGAAGCAATGTCAATGAAAGAAATTGAAAGTCAAAATGCATATTTGATGTGTGATGTTCAGAGTTTGAAAGACAACATAATGGAGATGACAGTTTTCTCTTGACTTAATTATAGAATCAATGTATTTTTTATTAAAATTATAGAAGAAAAGTCCTACAATTTATATTGAAATGTCAAAGAGATAAGTAAACTAACTCATTTGTGAAAAATAAATATAAAGTAGAAGAAATTAGTCTACCTGTCTTAGGTTTCTATTACTATGATAAAACACCATGGTCAAAAGCTACTCAGGCAAGAAAGGGTTTATTTCATAAGATAACTCTGTGACTGTCTTAAATCAGGACAGGAACTTGAGGTAGGACTATGGATGTAGGAATTGAAGCAGAAACCCTGGAGGAATACATTTTATCTTGCTCATCATGGCTTGTTCGATCTACTTTCTTATATTACTCAGGACCACCTTCCCAGGGTTGTCACTGACCACAGTGAACTGAATCCTCTTACTTTAATCATTAAGAAAGAAAATGCCCCTACAGAATTGGTTACAAGCAATTTGATGGAGACATTTTCTCAATGAATTTCCTCTTCCAAGATAACTTTAGGTTATGTTAAGGTAATAACAATTCAACTATGACATTGCCTAATTTCAAGATTTAATGTCCATCTACAGTGATCAGGTTGCATGGTAATCACAGACCCATAGATACAGAACAAAGAGAAGTCACACAAATATTCCCAGTGGACTGCTGGAAGTGATATTTTTTCTCCTCCAACTCAAAGGATGAAACACAACATTTTCAACTATAGTGTCCCACCAACTTCTTAGTCATAAGTTAAATAAAGAAGAAGTTAAAAATAAAACCTGGATTTAAACCTCAAACCATATATGAATACACCTTCAAATATATTGTGGATTTAAATGTAAATCAAGAAAAAACATAGTAAAATGGTCTAGAGTTATGGTCTATAGCAGATGGAAAAACTAATAAATAGGAAATTATCAATATCAAATTTTTAATTCCATATAACAGGATGTAAGGTAAGATGACATAATAGGAGAAAACTATTGACATTATCTAGAATATATATTCATTAGAAGATTCATTATCTAGAATACATAAGGAACTAAGAAAACCACCAGAGGTGGTGGGGCATGCCTTTAACCTCAGCACTTGGGGAGACAGAGGCAGGAGGATTTCTGTGAGTTCAAGGCCAGCCTGGTCTGCGGTGGGAGCATTATCTGCTCCTTCAACCAATAGCCTTTAAGATATCAGCCCAGTTGGGTGTGGTCTCTTATACTGTAAAAGAAGAGGTAAACGCCTACACTCTTGCTTCCAGCTCTCGTTTCATCCAGCTGCTAGACTCTGTTCCTGTTCGTGAAGAGGACTATCATTTAGGATCTGAAAGTTTTGCCCTTAAGGACTTGGCTTCTAATGCTAGAGCTACCCCCCATGATTCCCATCGAGGTTTCCCAAGATCAAATTCTTGGTGCAGGAGAATATGCTGATCCACAGGTCCAAGCTCTTTATGATGATGAAGTACTGTGGCTATGTCACCAAGCAGCTTTAAATGCTTGGAATAGGATACAAGATCCAGCAAAAAGGGTTGAATCATATACCAGAATTAGACAGGGACAGGGAGAACACTTTATTGACGTTTTGCAAAGATTAATTAAGGCTCTGGGCATAGCGGTAACAGATCCAAAATCTAGATGAATACTTCTTGAATCTCTAGCTTTTGAGAATGCAAACATAAAATGCAAAATGATAATTGGGCCTTTAAAGTCTAGATCAGCACCTATGAATGAATGGATTCAGCATACGATGAATGTTGAGACGTTTAGCTATAATGATGAATCTTTAGCTATAATGATGAAGCGGTTTTCACAGCAATGAGGAGACATCAAAATGCCAGGTGTTTTAATTGTGGTAAATTAGGACATCTGAAAAGGGATTGCAAGCACAGAATTTCTAGGAATAATATCTCCTCTGGGAATGACAAAAATAGGAGACCTAGGCCTTCAGGTATATGTCCTTCAGGAGATGCAGTAAAGGTCAACATTGGTCCAACGAATGCAGGTCAACAACAGACAAATAAGGCAACCTGATACCATTGGGAAACTCCTTGAGGGGCCTCTCGCAGGCCCCCAAGCCAACAGTGGCCCAGTCATTCCCAGTCACAGTGGAGAACGTGCCTCACCAAGAAAATTAAAAGATCCAATTTCTTCTGTAAAAAGTAATACTGGTCTAATTGATGAATTATGCATGGAGAATGAGTCAAAAAAAAAACAGTAGGACAGAGTAAACGTATATTTTGGCAGACTTCTATTAACGATCAAAGACCAAAGCTAAGAGTCTGTATAAATGGCACTTTTATTGAAGGCTTATTAGACACAGGTGCGGATGTAAGTATCATTACTCCAGAATCTTGGCATCCAAATTGGCCTCTTCAAGAGGTAGATGTTCAGTTTCTGGGAATTGGAACCCTATCTCGTGTAAAACAAAGCACAAGATGGGTTGAATGCATAGGGCCCGAAAGGCAAATAGGAAGACTGCGGCCATATATAGCCAATATTGCAATAAATTTATGGGGCCGTGACCTACTACAGCAATGGAATACCCAGATTAACATTCCTGTAGTTCCAGGAACTTATAATTCCAGGAAAGATATGATGAGGTATTATGGAAAAAGGTCACCAGCCATTCAGGCTGTACAAGAACATACAGCAAATACCAAAACTTTAGAGATACCAACAGCCCTACCTTTAAAATGGCTAACTAGAAGCCAATATGGATCAAACAGTGGCCTCTAGCTGAAGATAAATTGCAGGCATTGGAACAGCTGGTGCAAGAGCAACTAGATGCTCACCATATTGAAGAATCAACCAGCCCTTGGAATTCTCCTGTGTTTGTTGTAAAAAAGAAATCTGATAAATGGAGAATGGTGACAGATCTAAGAGGTGTCAACAAAGTAATTCAACCTATGGGCCCACTACAATCTGGAATTCCTTTGCCTTCTCTATTACCTAAAGGATGGCCCCTTATAGTTATTAATTTGAAAGATTGTTTTTTCACTATACCGTTACAAGAAAAGGATAGAAAAAAATTTGCCTTCACAGTGCCTACTTATAATAATTCTCAGCCTAATAGGAGATATCAATGGACTATCCTCCCACAGGGTATGCTCAATAGTCCTACATTGTGCCAATATTTTGTAAGTAATTTTGTAAGAAATAATTGATAAACAATTCCCCAAGTCCATAATTTATCATTACATGGATGACATCTTATTATCTGATTCAAATAAAGATACTTTAGAAAGGATATTTGAAGAAGTGACCTTACTAGACCTGGATGGAGGTGGGTTGCCCTTGGACTTCCCACAGGGCAGGGAACCCTGACTGCTCTTTGGGCTGACGAGGGAAGGGGATTTGATTTGGGGAGGGGGAGGGAAAGGGGAGGCGGCGGTGGGGAAGAGACAGAAATCTTTAATAAATAAACAAATAAATAAAAATTTAAAAAAAAAAGAAAGTCTTGCCTAGGTGGGAATTACAAATTGCCCCTGAAAAGTTTCAAAGAGGAAATTCTATTAATTACCTAGGTTACAGAATAGGGTTAGAGAACATTAAAACACAAAAGGCACAAATCAGGAGAAACGGGTTAAAGACTCTTAATGACTTCCAAATATTGGTAGGAGACATTTCCAATCTACGACCAGCTGATCTAATAGTTCATTTAAACAAAACCTTAGATGGTGATAAAGATTTGAATAGTCCAAGAAAACTGACAGCTGAAGCAGAAAAGGACCTGACAATGATTGAGGAAAATTACAGGAGGCACATGTGGATAGGGTGAACCCAAATCTTAGCTGCATCCTAGTCATAATTGCCTTCCAGAATTTCTCCTACAGGGATTCTAATGCAGAGGGAAGATATTATTTTAGAGTGTATATTTACACCTAATAAACCAAGTAAAAAATTAAAAACTTATGAGGAAAAAGTCTCTGAATTAATTATAAAAGGTAAACTGAGACTTCATCAACTAGCAGGTATAGACCCAGCAGAAATTATAGTGCCTTTTACTATTGAAGAAATAAAAAAAGTTATGGGAAGACAATGAACTGTGGCAAAGAGCTTGTGCTAATTTTTGGGGAGAAATTAATAGCAACAATCCCAAAAAAGGTAGACTTAACCTCATAAAAAGAACTTCTTGGATTCTTCCTAGAATTGTACGTGATGATACAATAACTGGAGCTTGTACATTCTATACTGATGCAAATAAATCAGGGAAAGCAGGTTACAAGTCAGATGAATTGAGTAAGGTGGAACAAAGCCCTTATAATTCTGTCCAGAAGGCAGAATTATATGCCATTCTTATGGTGCTAAGGGATTTTAAAGAACCTCTTAATATAGTTACAGATTCACAATATGCAGAAAGAGTTACCTTGCATATTGAAACCGCTGAATTTATACCAGATGACATAGAGTTGACTTCATTGTTTATCCAGGTACAAGACATAATCAGGAACAGGCTTTGTCCGATGTACATAACTCACATCTGATCCCATACATGTCTGACTGGTCCTCTAGCCCAAGGCAACGCTGAGATTGATCAATTATTGATTGGAAGTGTGTTGCAGTCCTCAGAATTTCATAAGAAGCATCATGTCAATAGTAAAGGCCTAAAGAAAGAATTTCCCATTACTTGGCAACAAGCTAGGGACATTATAAAGAGATGTCCTACTTGTTCTTTCTATAATCAAACACCGTTGCCTGCAGGGAGTAACCCAGAGGGTACTAAGAGAAATGAAATCTGGCAGATGGATGTGTTCAACTTTATAGAATTTGGTAAATTAAAATATGTACACAACACCATAGACAAATATTAAGGTTTTCAATGGGCTACTGCCATGAGCTCAGAAAAGGCTGATTCAGTAATCACACATTTATTGGAAGTTATGGCCATCATGGGTATACCTGTACAAATAAAGACAGATAATGGTCCAACATATGTATCTAAGAAAATGAAACGCCTTTTTTTGATTATTATAATATAAAACACATTACAGGTATACCAAATAATCCTACAGGTCAGGCAGTTATAGAAAGATCAAATCGTAATATAAAGGATATGCTGAACAAACAGAAAGGGACCGAAAATACCCCCAGAAATAGATTACATAATGCTTTATTAACCTTGAATTTTCTTAACGCTAATGAGAAAGGAACGACAGCAGCAGAAAGACATTGGATAATGGAAAAGTCTGCTGAACTAAATCAACCGATTTATTTCAAAGATGTGCTGACCTCTCAATGGAAGCCAGGAGATGTGCTACGTTGGGGAAGGGGTTTTGCTCTTGTTTCCACAGTAGAAGAAAAATTGTGGATACCATCAAAATTAATAAAGTTTCGATTTGAGGAGGAGAAACCTCTTGGAAAGGAGAAATGACAACTCATCCAGAATGATGATATTCATACAGGTGGTAAGAAAAACATATAGAATTGGGCAGGGTTCTGTTCTTATCTCCACAGGAAAACACTCAACTTGTAAAATTCAAGGGACCCTGGATGTTTGGATACTGACAGATGGAAAAATACCTGCCCAATAGGAAAAATCAAGAAAACTGAATGGGTCGTGTAAGTAAAATACATTAAACCATATTTCTAAATTTATAGAGCTGGTTTTGAAGTTGGACTCTGGCTCAGTCCCTCTCCAATTCCAAGCCTGTTAGTAAGAGAAAAACCCAGACATTCTGGAGTTTCTGTCTCATGTCAAGAGTCATGATATGGGACAGAAAAAAAATATGAGTTTAGAAAACATCTTTGCTTATCTTCATATCTATCATACCTTTCATTGAATATATCTATCATGCCTTTCATTGAATACACACACACACACACACACACACATATATATATATATGATTAATGTTTTAAGTTTTTTA
>NW_026068125.1:2395582-2405711 GCF_014885135.2 Alexandromys fortis
CAAAAAAAAAAAAAAAAAAAAGAAAAAAAAGAAAAAGAAAAAGAAAGAAAAGAAAGAAAACCAATTGCAAACAGTTCAAATAGTTAAAGAGAGATATTCTACTGGAAATGCTCAGCTGATAGTGAGGCAATCATTGGGAAAATGGCTAATTGTATGAGAGACATTGCAGTCCTATAAAAGCTGGGTGTAACTGCACATTTCTGTAACCCGAGTACTGAGGGATAAGAGGTAGAGACAGGTTCAGTTAGAGGTCCAATCTCAAAGGAATAATTTGAAACATGACAGAAAATATCACACAATGCTTCTGACCTCTGCACATTTACACCATGTTCACCTGTACGTACCTGCACACACTTATAAACACACACACACATACACACTCAGTATCTCATTACAGAAATACAAAATAAAACCACAATGAGACACCACTATAAACTCAACCCAACATCTGAAGTGTTAAATTGAAACTATATTAAATACTGCCTTCTTTAGAAACTGAAGCATTTATACAGAGATCCTAGGGATGTGAATTGGAAGTCATTTTGAAGACTATTTTGGCAGTTTCTTATAAATCAAAACATGAAACTAAAATGAGCCCTAGAAAATAGTTTTTTATTATTTTTTATTTTTTATTTTTTTGCTTCTTATATCTCAGAGGAAAAAGACTTAAGGTCACATAACACATGTACACACATTTTTAAACAGATTCACTCATAAAAACTCCATAGCTATGTGAGACTTCAAACAAGAATGTAGGATTAAATGGCAGTATTACATCCACCACACATAGAAGGACCCACATGCCCACCTAGAAAGAACTCTAGAGAGTTAGATGACAGACAGTGAAGTGATCCCCAAAGTTATACATCTCACATTTCATCCTTATAGTAGTTCTGAAATAGACAAAAGAAAAAAGACTGAAGAACCAGCTAATGATTATCAAGAGGCCCACATTGTTGAGAGACGTCAGTGTGAAAGAGCCTCATGATGTCGGAGTTTCTTTAGCCTACCTCAGTTCTAGCTTCCCCATGCATTGCCACTAACGGGAACTGTGTAAGGGAATTTTGATCTGCTTTATTCTTTCCTAAAACTGTATACAAATTTATAATTATTTTGAAAAAAACCTAATTCAGGGACTTCAGACATGAAGAGTGTGTGTGTTGCTCTTACAGAAAACCTAAGTTTGGTACCCACACTGATATTGGTTACTTCTTGCAATTTGAATCTCAGGGGACCTTATGCCCTCTTCCAGACATTGCAAGTAGCTACACTGTGTGGCATATGCACACAGAGAGATAAACAGATAAACATAAAATCTGTTTATTTGTGCAAAACAAAATACCAAAAACATGCTGCAGCACACTGTCGTTTACTACCAAAAAAGTGTTTTCTTTTAATGCGAATTGATAGTATGTGCATCTATTAAACCTCTAACATGAAGGAGACTGACATATTCAATATAAATGAAAACTTGAAATTAGGAAAGGTGAATGGATTAAGACTCCTAAGGATACAAAATATAATGACTTAAGATTAGAAAATACAAGTGCCATGAGATCCAGCAATCTGTTTTAGACAGAACAAAAACAGAAAGTGTCAAAGCACAAGATATCACAGACATCCAGTTGTCAAGTGAAAACAGTAATGCAAATGTTCATAGTTCTTTGAAAAGCCTTCCATGGTTCCCAGGAACATTTTCAATATGCTTTCTCTATGACTTAACAATTTTCTTTCAAAGTTTCAAGTGTTAGAGAAACACAAAGATTACAAAAATACCTGTATTTAGCTGTTCACTGCCATCACTATAATGCCTACATAATCCACTATAACCAAAAAAGAAATGGGGGAACAAAGAAAAAGTATAAGTAAGAATACTAAACAGTCTAAGGAGATGGTTCGATCAGTAAAGAGATTGCCATTAATGTCAGGAGTTGAGCTTGAATCCAGAACCCATAAAGCTGGATCTGTATTTCTAAAGATAGCTTGTGTTTTTAATTCTAGTGCCTCTGTGAGGAGATTGGAGAGAGACACAGGATAACCCACGTAGGCATATACAGCATAAAATAACAATGAGACAAGGTTCAAACACAGTGAAAGACAAGAACAGACATCAAAAATTACTCCTTGATCTTGAGATGTGGCACTAAGCATGCCTTCATTCAGATACACAAAGGTACACACATATACACACACACATCATACACAATCAAAAGAATATAAGAAATAGTTGAGTGTTTTTCCCATAGATTAAATTAAACAATTAGATTTTATATTTAAAACCCTATTTATTAACATATCTCTGAATTCAATTATAAAATAAAAATTTTATGTGCAAATTTTATTGTCAAACAAGGCCTCTACATGGTGCATTGCTATAAACAACACTAGATGGATTTACAAAATATTGTAGTTACTTATGGACATACATACATGTATATTTTGAAAAGTATGTAAATTTAAAAATGTAACTGTAAACTTGTCCTCATGAAAGAAAAGACAGACTGAGTATGCTATTTAAATGAGCAGACATTGGATCTATATCAGCAGTTCTCACCTGTGTGTCACCATCCCTTTGGGAGTCAAAAAACTCTTTCACAGGTGTCACACATCAGTTATCCTGCATATCACACATTTAGATTCGATTCATAATAGTAGCAAAATTATAATTTTAAAGTAGCAACAAAGTAATTTTGTTGATGGGGTCACCACAACATGAATTAAGGGGTCATTGCATTAGTGGGTTGAGAATCACTGATCTGTATGTATTTGAATTACATGCAAGTGTGTGTATTGTATCATACATTTTAAAATCATGATGTTAGAAATTTGAAGGAACTACGGAATTTGCCTTTATAATTTGCTATTTAAAAATATAATCATATGCAGAATGAAGCCAGTATTACTTGTGGTTGGACTCTGGGCAAGGTGTTTCCTGGGTCTTCATTTTTTTATTCAAAAAATTGAAATAAAGGCTCACATAAATCGCAATGTAGCAAGGAAACTATTCAAAACAGAGTAATAGTAGAGATCAGAAAGAAATGTATCATCAAGCATGACAACAGACCACTTGAATGAGCATAGTCAATGCCATGATTGGTGCTTGGGGCTTCTAATAAGGTTCAAGAAGTGTGTGGTTGCTAAGGGTCATGGTACCAGCCTTCTCTTTTTCTATTGACAGGTTTCAAAGTATATGATATCGCTCTTTATGTAGTTCCTTTCCCATGATGCACCTAGCTTTAATTATATGTACACCAAATTATGCATAAAATATGAAATGGTATATAGAAGATTTCAGATGTCCCCATAAAAATTCATTTGGTAGTTACAGTTTACCTTATTGCAGGGGCATGAAAAACCAATTCAGGCTGGAGCAAGCCTCCTACCCTCATACCTGGATATAACTAGAGTAAAACTGAGTAAAATTTCTAAAAGTTTGCCAGTTGTTGAAAGGAGGGGAAACTTTACTGATTATTCAGATAATAGTGGTTATTATGATGATAATGTAATTTGATGCAGGCATAGATCCTAGGTTTCTAACAGTCTTAAATGTGGTTTTTTTGGAGAGATGTATGTGTACATTACATGCAGATAATGGTTTGCAGTTGCCAAGAATAGGGGGAATGTGCATGGCTCAAGTTGAGTAGAGTCCTGGGTTGCTGAGCTATCCTTTTGCTTTCCTGTCACACTAGGAAGCTTTGCTGTAATTTTTTCATATATACCCATAGACATCAGTATCGTGACGTGATCCATGGTCTTTGTTGTCAGTGGAACTTGGATTCTATCAATGGTTCACCACTGGGATGCTACACAACTCTTGAGTGCTTACTCAGTTTCAATCTGGATTTCTGTGTTCTGATCTGATGCAAAAGTTATGTTTAAGAATTCCATAATGTGATAAATAATATATGTGTTACCTGAAACTTAGTATTCAGTCAGATACAGTTATTTTGTTCCTGCTTAGCAAATCCACGTTTACACACAAAAAAGAAGTAGGTACAGGAATCACTTGTTTTTAACTAAACATTTATTTCCATGTTATATTTGCCTAGGTTTTTGTTTTTGAGACTGGTATTTATAGCTTGGAACATAATGAAACAGTAGCAATTTGTTCAAATATATGCTGGGGTACACCAACTTAAATGGTATCTTTTCAAATAATGTAATTTCCTACTAATTTAGAACAGAAACCAAAAGCCCTCCTTCAAAGAAGTAGAATGTTCCAGAAAAGATACTCACTATAAGGTCCTGCTTATGGGACAAATCCTTTGATTTTGCATTTTAAAATCATTAAGTACACTTTGTTTCTTATTGATGGTTGCTTTCAATAAAAAAATGTAGATCCTCCCATTCAATCCATGTATGTAGCCAGGCTGTTCTCAGAAAAGCTTGTTATCTGAAGAAGTCATTATCTAGGAAATGGTAGGCAACTGAGATTTATTATCATATCTCTGGACTTTGAAACAAATGGCCAACAATCACAACCAAGAACTCAGAAATCTTAGGCAGTCTCCCAAAGTTGCAGGCAGCCACGTTTTGACTTTATTCTACAAAGCAAAACATAACATCAACTTACACATTCTTTCAGATATTTTAGCCAGAAAGCCAGAAACAATATGTCACATTTCTAAACCACATGTGGAAGATTAGAATACAAATAGGAAATGCAGAAGAATTTTTGCAGCTTATCAGACTATACTATATAAGTAATATCTATGTAATGTGAAGAACATCATTTTCATTATCAGAGGGCTTTAACAAGTAGCTTTGCACATTTTTCAAGAAGAATGGCCAGGGCCATAGCCAGAATATTGATGCTGTTCCTGCTTTTGTTCTGTGGGAAGGGACATTCAGTTACTAGACTATTGATTTAGAGAGGGAGGGAAGGAGTGGGGGGAAAGCAACAAAGAACTTTACCTTTTCTTCTGTTTCATTAAAAATACCTATTTTCCCTATGATGAGCATTGATGTCACCTGCTTGTCCCTACTCATGGTTCTATATCTCTTTCTCCTCTCCTATACACTAAACATTGCTTCAAAACCTGTATGTTCTACAAAAGACAAACTTGACTAATTTTGGGCCTGCTTAGAAAAGAACCCTGTGGACCTTTGCTCCTAAATAAGAATTTCAGACTTGGAGGAGAGCAGAAATGTCAGCCATGGCAAGGTCATTTGAAAAGTGCCTCCCTGTGCAGTGACCTCTCTTCTCCATATGATTACGATTGTCAGTGACATTCCAATTCTGTTGATAAGAGAGCTGATGGAAGATAACTGTGGAATAAGACTACATAATCTCTAGCCCAGTCACTTATGCCTTTCAGCCTGTTTCTATGCTTATTCATTTTTAAATGGCAACACTAACTGTATGTTTTACAGATTAGAATATGATGCTTTGAACATCTGTACATCATAATTAGGTTAGGCCACCGGGGTCACCAGAGAGATAGATATGCCACACTTGTGTTCCACAATCCAGTATATCTGTGTATTCTTTTGTAACCATCCCAGATTTGTGTCTTCCTTTATTCTTCTTATCTACCATATGCTAACATTCATCAAGCCTATGTGTAGGCTGTCAGTATCCTGTATCTTCAAAAGGCGATACTCCTCCTCTTCTCTCTCTTCTTACTCTTCTTCTTGTTCTTCTGAAGAAGCAAGTAGGTCTCTGCCTCTCTCTTTTCTCTCTTTCTTTCTCTTTCTGTCTCTCCCCTCCCTACTCCCTTATCTCAATAAAACTCTTGCGTAAACTCTACCTACATGGTGTGTTTGTCGCTTCCCCACAGTGAGGCCTCTGGCTCTCATCTGCCTAGTACTCTTGGAAGAACAATCATATCTGGTGCCTTGAGACTTGGCAGGCTCTCTTGGCAGTTCTTCCTGCCACTAAAACCCTGCAACTTTTGCCAGTCTCTCTCACTTTTCCAGCAAAAAGCTCACTGGGGTCGTACATCTAACACTGGCATGTCTGGTAAGCCCCCTTTCTCCGGCCCTATTACTATGTTTCTATGACTGAGAATTCATTTCTCAGCTCTGGTTTCTCACATCCTGGCTTTACTTGTAAGACCCAGTATTGGGCAGCCATGGTCTCAGGCTCAGAGCCCTGGTCCCTGCCTTTTGCTTGATCCCAAAAGTAGTCTGTGTCTTCTATCCATTTCTTCCTTAGTATCTGGAATGTTGAAGATTGTAGGCTTAGGATCTTCTCCACCTCAATCATGGACACTATGCCCCCTCCATTCAGAAATCATCACAAAGCTACCTATTGGCACCAAACATTCTGCCTGTGATTCACAGTTGGATCACTGTTCCTTTTCTCTTGCTTGTCTGTCTGTTCCCGGTGTGTGATCTAGCCATGCTAAAAGGCTCTCTCCCAACCACCACAGAAGCCTCCTGCTGTGTCCCACCATTGGCCTAGCCTGTCTCTAGGTGGGATCCTCCCTCTGCCTCGGAACAGTCTGTTTTGCTAGGCATCTTATTCTTCTGTTCAAATGTCTGGCTCTTCTGTTTGTCATGGCTCTACCACAGCTGCCACCAGACCATCCAGCCCAACTTGGCAGGTCCCTTTTTCCTGCCTGGCTTGCTGTTGCTTTTGTTCCCACTTCCCTTTCTGCTGCAGCCAAGGTCAGGGGTAGGGGTGGGTTCCTCTTTCCCACCTAGCTGCATATGTTTTAAAGATGTGTGTTAATAATCTGGCCACATGCATATGTTTCTGAATGTCTTGTATGTCTGTCTTGTTAATTGGGTCTGTTTAAAATTTTCATGACTGCTCTAAAAAGTCATGTGGTTTGTGGTACTTTATAATACATGGGAAGGGGCTATCTTGGCTAAGGGCAGGGCAGATAACCTAACTGTCATTTTCACTAAGGACCATCAAGTGACCAACCGCCCTGTACCACTCAGCCCTGGGGTGGTGACTGGAGTAGGGGGGAGCTGCAGAAGGTTCCACCCCTAACCTAGCTGCACACATAGCAGCCTGGCCCCACCACCAGTTACATCACCACTTCTCACCAGCTGCCTTAACACCATTAGCTTTGCTTTAGAAATGCCTGCCAGGCAGAACCAGTTTCTTCTTGTTCCTTTGTCTTTAATTCCTCTTTCACTCACCCTGCTGTGACTGGCGTATTTGTGTGATGGTATGTCTTGACAATGCCCTCTGAGGCATTCATTTCATACAAGAACCCTACGCACCTGTAACAGATATGCTTTCTCTTACCCCTAATGAACCTTTCATTCAGCAATGGCAGCTGGATCTGCAAAGTTGGAGTCAGAGATGGAGAAGCAAGCTTCATCTCACTCAGCACACACTGGTTCTCCCTTTCTTTTCTTTCTCTTTTTTTTGTTTGTTTTGTGAGGCAGGGTTTCTCTGTGTAAGACCCTAGTTGTTCTGGAACTAGCTCTTGTAGGTGAGGCTGACTTTGAACTCATAGAAATCTGTCTGCCTCTAGGACTCAGGCATGCACCACCACATCCTGGCAGTTCACCCTTTCTTATTTTACTCAACTTCTGTTTAATATGTGTGTGTATACTTGTGACTTTTGATTTAACTTTATAAATATAAAAATAAATTTACTAGCTTTAACTCTGTGTGTGTACATGTGCAGCTTAAATTCATCTGTGCATATATGTTCATATAATTATTGTTTAAAATGATTTAAACAGTCTTAATGAGCTCTGTTCATTTCATCTCCTTCTAGACTAAAAACAAAAGTCTCAAATATTTTAAATTGGTATGTACTTTTAAATGATGATAAAAATATATGGTAAGATCTGTCATAACACACTGTATATGTGACTTAACTCTGTTTTAAAATATATTGTATATAATGATATAAATTTAAGGTTATAAGATCTATTTCAGATTAACAAAAACTAACTTTAAATCTAACTTAGAGATTTACACCACCAAGTCTTTCCCATAAACTGTTTATAAGAGGGACCATCACTATAGTCAGTTATTAGTGTTCAGTTTTTAACAAGTAACTGCTCAGATATACCCAATAGACAGACTTAAAATGTTCAGACACATTGAGTATATGGCATTTAAAATGTTTAACTAAAAAAAAAAAAAAAAACTTTCATAACAGAGAGAGACAGATCAACTTCTGCTACTACTCCCACTTCCTCCAAAACAGGTGACTGGGTACAGAAGAACTTCCACTTGGAACTTGATTCATAAATGGCAGCACTAGTCACTGATTAAACCTGTCTTTTAACTAAGCTGCTGTTAAGACCGTCTTCAGACCATGGATGATGGGACACTGGAATCAAATGCCTAGTATTGCCTAGAAAAGCTCCTAATCCACAGGATCTTCTAAAGCTTGATTAGCTTGAACTAAGAACAGAAGACTGATGTTGTCCTCAGTGACCATGGAGGACCCTGGGGAGTGGTTGGTTGTCTAGGCAGTCAATTAAATTAGTGTCTGTAATTTTTAAGCATTAACTCAGATAAAACTTTTTCCTTCTCAAGATTTCTTTTATTTATTTATTTATTTATTTATTTATTTATTTATTTATTAAAGATTTCTGTCTCTTCCCCACCGCCGCCTCCGCTTTCCCTCCCTTCCCCCAACTGGTAGCATTGCCGGCTTTACTAAGGCTTCATCTGCCTTCCCAGCTCTCTGTGTAAAACTGAAGTCACAGGACCCACTCTCCTTTGAGCCAATGCCAAGTCTAGGCAAAATTTATCTCATTAGCAGACTCAGAAAAGAGATAAACTCACAAAACAAAGGTCAGTATAACTTCTTACCATTCCTTAGTTTAAATAAAAGTATTTTAAGATACAAAGCTTATGATGTGAGGATTTAAAAATGTCTTAGGGTCTAAGAAGGTTTTTTAAGATGTGCAAATGAAAATTACTAAGGTGTGTAAGTGCAAGTTATAAAGGTCTGAGGATAAAAGACTTAAATGTTGACTAAGACGAGTGGTTTGAGACATTTAAAAGAATAAAACATGTTCCAGATTTCTCTCTCTCTCATTATGCTACTATTATATTAGGATTCCAAGGATATACTGCCTTAACATTAATCAATACAATTATTCTGGCTCTGGAAGAATGCTGCCACTACCATCATAACCACAAGCTCAAAATTTCAAATTCTCTTTTGTTGTTTTCTAACTATAGACCTCAAAGATACTCATTGTGCAAAAAAAAAAAAAAAAAAAAAAAATATTTACCACAGTTTTCTGAATAGAATGCAAGGAATTCTTGTAAATTGACTTGGATTCACTTCAAACAGGTCAGATGAATTCTTCCCTCAATTACCAGGTCCTAAACACCCTAAACTTCTAACAATTGGAACCTGGACATAAACCCAAGTCATCAGTCCTGGCAGTGAGTGTCATTGCCCACAGAGGAACCTGGGAGAAGTGAAAATAGAGGAAAGAATATGATCAAAACAAATTGCATGAAAAAGGCCAATAAATTAAGAACAATAAATGAATAAACACATTAAAAAATCTACATCCCAGTTAGCAACCTCATCTTCCTGTACCCAAGTGAACATTGAACCATGGCTAGGTAGAACACACCCCCTTCTGCAACAAATGGCAACCATTTCATACTACCAACTGGTATGTATGCCATTTCCCTTCATAATGCCTTCTAGTCACATAGTGTTACCATCCCACAATTATAGAAGGCAAAGACTATGACTCTTATTTTTAGATACTTTTCATATATCCTAGCAGCCTGGAGTAGCAGTTTCCTATTACAGATACAGTTCAAAAATTAACAAAAAAAATGCCACCAATTTTTGAGATATAAACAGTTAAAAATATTAATTTGACCAATAACTAAAATCAGCAAGCATTTGGTTTCTGCTATTTCTCCAAAAGAGATAAAATATTTGCTATCAAATAGATAGCAATTTGACATTGTCTCTTTTTCTCCCAGCTTATTAATTTTGTTTTTAGAGATTGCAGACTCCAATGATCTCTTTTCTGTTTGACTTTCCTGCTTCAAAGTTCATGGGGGACTGTAATGTTTCTTTCATCACTGCCCAGAAATGAATGAATCTTATGTAACCTCTCCCTCCCTCTCTCTCTGCCTCTCTCTCTCCCTGTCTCTCTCTCTGTGTCTCTCTCAATCTCTCTCTCTCTCTCTCTCTCTCTCTCTCTCTCTCTCTCTCTGTGTGTGTGT
>NW_026068125.1:2405775-2410701 GCF_014885135.2 Alexandromys fortis
AGAGAGAGAGAGAGAGATTGAGAGAGACACAGAGAGAGAGACAGGGAGAGAGGGGGGGGGAGAAAGTTAGATTGGAAAATTACTCTGAGTTATTCATGAAAAAGGAGTGAGAAGCAACTTCCCAGATCCATAGAGGTGCTTTGGAACAATGTGATTCAAAGCAAGGTTCTGGGCAACACAGTAATCCAAGTAATCCACAGAGAGATGCTGGGCAACATGTTGACTCATGCACTAAGACATTTTGTATTATTAGTTGATGTTGATTAGGAATTTGAAATTAAAATTAGAAAAAAAAATAGTTCACTATACCTTGGGGGAGAGAAAAGATTGTAATTATGTTTTACTTTGTCAAGATTATAATCCAAACTTCAGAACATTCTCAAATTACTTCTTTGCATTCAGAAACAAACTCAATCACCACAGGGTTATGAGTACAAAGAATTGCTAGAAGTCATATTAAACAACAAATCAACATTTATTAAACAGCTAATATAGTAATTAATAGACATTAAATGTAATGTAACACATAGATCTACAAAGAAAAATATACTTTAAACGTTGTAAATAAGTTATTATGTAATTGGATGAGAATGTAGCCCAGAGGTGGAGCACTTGTCTAGAACTTGCTGGTCCCTTGATTTAATACCTAGTACTTCAATACTATTACTACTACTAATAATAATGATAATAAATATTTTATTTTGTTTCAACTCTATATAATTAGTTTTAGCTTTCAGTTCTTGAGATATAGTCCTGGCTGGTTTAAAATTCACACTGATCACTTTTGCCTTAATTGCATAGACATCCACATTTCTCTGCTTTAGGGGTAAGGAGATTGAAGAATTGTGCTACCATACTCAGTTCATATAATAGTTATCATAACAAGAAGCATACTGCCCACTGTCCTAACGTATGCTGTGTCCATTACACTTATTTTCTTTCAGTGCATGCTCACCATTTCTGGAAAGTAGGAAGTAGTTTTCCTACATTACTGATGAAATAAAAGAAATTTGGAGACTGAAGGATTGCATATACACTCACCTGAGTTGTAAATGTCATCTCCGGGCTTTTAATACAGTTTGTTCTGGTCTGATTTGAATTCAAGGATCCCTGCCCTGTTCCAGGTCTACTCTTTGCAGAGAAAGTGGTAGTGCAGTATATATCCTGATGATATGATAGAGAACTGATTAGATGTCTTACAGTAGGTTCATGTGGATTGATTACCATCTGAATGGTTAAAATTTATTTAAAGTTTATGGAGACTTTTATACTTGCCATAATCCCATGTTAAAAGAAAGAGGTTGTATCCAAACATTATCTGACTTGATTAAGATACTATATTAATTTGCTGGATGACAAATCTCATTAAATATATTTTAAATAGCTGTGTGACATTTGGCTTGTGCATAACGCAATAAACACCCAACCAAAATTAAATTGGTCTTTGCACACCAACTCTAAATTAAAATTTGGCTAATGAAATAGGAAAACTTTAATTGTCATGGGCCAACATGAAAATGACTTGAGAATAGAAAACATTATGGAGAGTTCAAGAATTTAGGGACTATGCCAGATTTTGTTAGTTCATAGATAGTATGTTTAGACACTCATATGTGGAAAGTTAACAATTTTGAAAGCCAATGACTTTGCAAAGTCACAGTTAGGGACACAGGACTATTAGGTTTATAAACCACCTCCTGCATTTTCTCAGTAAAACTACCCTATCTTGGACTGTAGCCATGTATAGAGATTACAGCACAAAGATAATGTATTCATGACATGTAATAATGTCATTGCCTGTCTTAATCTACATGCTTTGCTATAACAAATCAGTATGGAGAGGATTGCTTCAAATAGGAAAGGTGTATTTATCATCATTATGGAAGTTGGGAAGTCCACAATCAAAGGCATCTAAAGATTACATGGCTGATGATTAGGCTTCTTCACTAAAAGTTGATTTATTTTAATTTTTATGAATTTGTCTGTATGGATATATGAAGAACACATAAGTGGTTGGTGGTCAGAAAGGCATGGTAAATGGTGCCAGATCCCCTGGAACTGGAGTTACAGACGTTTGCGATTCACCATGTGGGTTCTGGGAACTGAATCCAAATTCTCTGCAGAGCAGCAAAAGCCTTCAACCACTGGGCCACTGCCTCGCTTCCTTCACTTTACTTTTTAGAAGGTCACTTGTTTTCTTGTGATTGAAAGATAAAGTAGACTCAAATAGTAAAAGGACCTCTCTCTTTCTCATGTGCACTCCCTCATGTTCTTTATCTTGTGTGTGTGTTTATGGGTGTGTATATGTGTATCTATGTGTGTACATGGGTGTAGGTGGACAGCTGGAAGAAGGCATGAGCTCCTTGGATTTAGGTGCTGGGAAATAAACTTTGGTATTCTTCGGTAACATGAAGTTGTCTTAATATCTTTCTACCTATCCAGTGTTATCTCCTAGTGCTTCTCCTTCCTTAAAAATAATTTACCTGGTTTCTGTTAAGTGAATATCCTAACACAGTATATTCAGACTAAAAACCAAGATTCGGTATTTATAACAAGGACCAGGAACTAAAGTTCCAGATCTGTGAATAAGAGCAAAGAACAAGACCTAACCACTTACCTTTGCTTTTCCTGCATGCCAGCCAGGATGACTTTTTACATTCTCTTTGAATTTTCTTTTTTTTACATATGAACTCAGACTGAATACCCTCTATTTGGACCTCCATCCAACCATCTTCCTAAATGCCAATTTGTACATTGATTTATTCTTTTTGTTATAATCTGATTCTACTAATTTCTCATATTGATATCTCACTCAACATTGCAAAGAAAACTTAGATGAATTCCCTAACTACTCATCCACTTTTCTACAAGCAGTATAGGCTGAGCTCAAGTCTGTCAGTGGCTACCAGTTTTGGTCACACATTACAGCTCTTTTCAGTAGAGGATTGATCCTATACAGGCTTACGTAACAAGCCTGAGGTGAGGTATGAATATTTTAAATATGAAGTCCATGGTGTAAAAGCTTGCTATTCTATGTGGTCACACAAGGGTTGGTTCAAATTTTGGCCTTGGTGGTTGAGAAAATGTTATTTTAGTAAGTGTTATTTCATGGCACTTATGGTAGCTGCCATGCACTACAAGCATTAGAAGTCTCTGAAGCACTTAGTACTGCTGCAGGAAGGTTTAAAGCTAGTAATTATCTGCCTACTGGGGTGTGGCCTCATATACTATTTATCTGGATGCTGAAGAGTGTCCAGCCCTTCTCTTTTCCCCCCTGGTTCCTGTTTTGCTCTTTCAGGTTGTTTTGGATTCCACCTCCATCCACCATTCAAGCAGAGAATCCTGATTTGTAAGTTTTTCTCCTAAATATGTAACTACCTATCTCTCAGTTCTGAGCTAGTGTAGGATTTCTTTTAAGCATCTGATCTATCCGCCATTACTTGGCACCATGTGGGTTTAAACTTTATGCCCTCTGGGCTGAAGGCTTAGTCCTTCCATAGCCTGGACAGATCTGATTTTGCCTGAACAGTTTTTTTTTTTTTTTTTTTTTATAAAATCCCCATTAAAATGATGTTTGAAACGCTAGTAGAAGCACTGTTTGCCAGCTTCTGCAACCCTGGCATGTGTGGCTTCCGGGTTTCTGTTCTCTGCCCCTGGACTCTGGGTTTCTTGCTCCTTGTATGGAACTGATTTTATTACATTTAATTTGTTGAGAAACTCATATATCCCAGTCTTGAAATATTAAAACAGGACTGTTCATTGCATTGCTTCTTTTCGTGACTTTGCAACAGTACAATCTGCTGGATGATAACTTGCTGTTTACTAGATCACATATTCAGGTTTATAGTAATGGCAAATTTTGTTTCAGTTGCTACCTTTACTTCCTTTTTTCCAACTGCTATGGATGGAATTATGTGAAGATTATATGACTATGGGAATACCTCAATTTATTGGTTACTAAGTTTCAGTTTTCTTCTCCATATTCTATCATTAAGGAAGAATATGACACTAATTGTCAGGATTAATATAACTGGAAATCAGAAGTTATCTGAACAAGTGGATAAGCAATATTGACTCCATATCTAAGGTTACTAAGAAGTTACCTGAAAGGGTTCATACTGTTGAATTGACATTCAAAAGTTATTACAAAATTTTGATAAGTTAACAGAATGTACCTCCAGGATGACAATCTATGCAATATTCAAGAAAAGTTTAAGAAACAGATGTTATCTTTAAAAGGGAACATTAAAACCTTAGAATCACAGGTATAGAATGAGGACCAGAAAATTGATACCTTAGTGAAATCACTAGAAACATTTGCAAGTCAGGAGATTCAGGCTTTACAAAAGACAATGATAAAAAGATTTGAAGTGGCTGGGCGGTAGTGGCACAAATGCCTTTAATCCCAGCACTCGGGAGGCAGAGGCAGGCGGATCTCTGTGAGTTTGAGACCAGCCTGGTCTACAAGAGCTAGTTCCAGGACAGGCTCCAAAGCCACAGAGAAACCCTGTGCAGCGGTCGGATTAATAATCACCAAAAGTATTAGGTATTTGAACAAGTTTAATAACAAAACCAGACTCACGAAACCAAGGTTCCAGCGGAGTAGCCGGCGGAGACAGGAGAGGAAGGGAAGGGGCGCGCAGCCTCTGCCCGCCCAATATATCAGTAAACATACGCCCGAGGGCAGCCCGCCCCCAAGGGGAGGGCTTATCCCTACATCTCCCTCCTTTTGTCTAAATAAGACAGAACTAACCTAAATACAACTATAAACAATAATAATAAATAATAGATATAACAAACAATATTGAGAACAAAAGTTTTACCAGACATTCTATCTCAAGGAGTCTAAATAATGTAGAGAGTAATTACAATTATATAATCTTCAACTCCGTCAAAGATCCGAGAAGGGAATAAATATTACTTAAC
>NW_026068125.1:2412522-2422862 GCF_014885135.2 Alexandromys fortis
GAGTCGCCATGATGCTCCCACTCCAGACAGACGCAGGTTAAGATCCTCTCTGGTAAGCCAGCTCATGGGCTACACAGAATATTAGAAATGGGTTAAAACAATATGTAAGAGCTAGCCAATAAGAAACTGGACCTAGCCGGGCCAGACAGTGTTTGAAAGAATACAGTTTCCGTGTAATTATTTCGGGCATAAGCTAGACATGAGGGCGGCCGGGTGCCGGGGACGCAGCCCTGCCGCCGCTCCTATTTCAACAACCCTGTCTCAAAAAACCAAAAAAAAAAAAAAAAAAAAAAAAAAAAAAAAAAAAAAAAAAAAAAAAAAAAAAAAAAAAAAAAAAAAAAAAAATTGAAGTAATTAAGGAAATTATTGGAACTGATGAACAGGGAAAGAAGGCACAAGGACAGGATAAAATGTCACCACTGGCTGTCAGAACTGGCTTACCCAGGACTTTAGAGTCCTACCCTGTAATTTACTCTGACAAAGTATCAGCTTCTAAAGGCTCTAAGGGAGCCAAGCAAGGTAGATGGATACCAATAGGAATGAATGACCTAAAAGAAATTAAACAAGCTATCATTACTTGTGGATTGCATTCTGTATTTGTTAAGGAGATGATAAAAACTTGGGCCTCTCATGTCAGAGCTAAAACCCATGATTTTTCTCAGTTAGTGTCAGCAGTCCTGGATGATGGACCTTCCTTGATGTTTGAAATTTATTTCAGGGAGGAATCAAAAATATGGAACAACAGGGAAGAGCAAAAGGTTTGGAGGCTTCCCAAGATCAAATTCTTGATGAAGGACCATATGCTGACCCACAGGTCCAAGCTCTTTACAACGAAGAAGTATTGTTCCTATGCCACAAAGCAGCCTTGAATGCTTGGGATAGAATTCAAGAATTGGTAAAAGGATTGAATCATAATACCAGGGTTAGGCAGAGACAGAGAGAACTCTTTACTGACTTTTTACATAGATTAATTAAGGCTCCACAAATAGGAGTAACAGACCCAGAAGTTAGATGAATAATTCTTGAATCTCTGGCTTTCGAAAATGCAAACTTAGAATGCAAAAAGATAATTAGGCATTAAGGTCTAGATCAGCATGTATTGTTGAATGGATTCTGCATACAATGATGATTTGACATTAAGGATGAATCTTGGGTAGGAGAAGCGATTTCCAAAACAATGAGAAGACATCAAACTCCCTAATGTTTTAATTGTGGTAAAATAGGAAACCTGAAAAGGATTTCAGGCAAGGAATTTTTAGGAATAATATCTCATCTGGGAATGGCAAAAATAGGAGACCTCGGGCTTGCTTCGGGTATATGTAGAAGATGTGGTAAAGGACGACATTGGTCCAATGAATGCAGATCAAAAAAAAAAAGACAGTCAAGGCAACCCAATACCAAACTCTTTGAGGAGCCTCTCACAGGACCCCAAGCTAAAATGGCCCAGTTATTCCCAGTAACTATGGAGGAAAATTAAAAAAATCCAGAGCCATCTGTAAAAGACCATAATGTTCTAAATGATGGCACAAATTTGGAGGATTAGTCAAAAATTCAAATAGAAAATAAGAAGTGTATATTCTGGCAAACTTCTATAAATGATCAGAGGCCAAAGCTGAGAGTGTCTATAAATGGGATTATGATTGTTGGCTTGATAGACACAGGAGCAGATGTGAGTATCATCACTCCAGAATCGTGGCTTCCTATTTGGCCTCTTCAAGGGGCAGCTATTCAATTACTAGGAATTGGAACCATATCTCTAGTTAAACAAAGCATGTGATGGGTTTACTGTATTGGGCCAGAAGGTCAAAGAGGAAAGATAAGGCCATATGTAGCTGATATTGCAATAAATTTATGGGTTCATGACCGGTTCAGTAATGGAATACCCAGATTAACATTCCTACAGTCCAAGGAACTTATAATACTGAGAAGGATGTAATAAGGTGCTACAAAGGTCACCAGCCATTCAGGCTGTATAGGAATGTAAAGCAACTAACAAACCTTTAGAGGTACCAACAGCCCTACCATTAAAATGGCTGAGAAGCCAATATGGGTTAAGCAATGGCCTCTATCTGACGATAAATCGCAGGCTTTAGAACAATTGGTACAGGAGCAATTAGATGCTTGACATATTGAGGAATCAACCAGCCCTTGTAATTCTCCTGTGTTTGTTGTAAAAAAAGAAATCTGGTAAATAGAGAATGGTGACAGATCTAAGTGCTGTCAACAAGGTAATACAACCTATGAGCCCTCTACAGGCTGGAAGTCCTCTGCCTTCTCTGTTACCAAAAGGATAGCCTCTTATAGTTATTGATTTGAAAGATTGTTTCTTCACTATACCTCTACAAGAAAATGATAGAGAAAAATTAGCCTTCACAGTGCCTCCTTATAATAATTTTCAGACTATTAGGAGATATCAGTGGATTATCTTCCCACAGGGGATGCTCAATAGCCTCACATTGTGCCATTACTTTGTAAGTCAGCAATTGGAAATAATATGTAAGCAATTTTTAAGTCTATAATTTACCACTACATGTATGACATTTTGCTATCTGATTCAAACATAGATACTTTAGAAAGACTGTTTGAAGAAGTGAAGAAGTAAAGATAGTTTTACCTAAATGGGGATTGCAGATTGTTCCTGAAAAAAATACAGAGAGGAGATTCTGTCAATTATCTAGGGTATAAAATAGGTTTACAAAAAATTAGGACACAAAGGCACAAATTAGGAGAAACTGGTTATGGACTCATAATGACTTTCAAAGATTATTAGCAGACATTTCTAGTCTATGACTGACTGTTAGGATAACACTTGATATAATAATTTATTTAAAAAAAATTTAGACAGTTATAAAGATTTGAATAGTCCCAGAGAATTAACAGCTGAAGCAGAAAAGGAAATAACAACAGTTGAGGAAACATTACAGGAGGCACATGTCGATAGAGTGAATCCAAGTCTTAGTTGTTTTCTAGTCATGTTGCCTTCCAAAATTTCTCCTATAGAAATTTTAATGCAGAGGGAAGATATTATTTTATAATGGATCATTTTGCCACATAAAACAAGTAAAAAATTTAAAAATTATGTGAAAAAAGTCTCTGAATTAATTATAAAAGATAAATTGAAACTTCGTCAACTAGCAGGTATAGACCCAGCAGAAATTATAGTGCATTTTACTACTAATGAAATAAAAAAGTTATGGGAAGACAATGAACCATGACAGAAAGCTTGTGCTAATTTTTTGGGAGAAATTAATAGCAACTATCCCAAAAGTGGTAGACTTAACCTCATAAAGAGAACTTCTTGGATTCATTCTCGAATTGTAAACGATGCTCAAATAACTGGAGCCCATATATTTTATGCTGATGCTAATATATCAAAGAAGGCAGGTTACAAATAAGACAAATTGAATAAGGTGGAACTAAGCCCTTATAATTCTGTTCAGACGGCAGAATTATATATCATTCTTATGGTGCTAAAAGATTTTAAAGAACCTCTTAATATAGTTACTGACTCACAATAATGGGTTAATATAAGTTATAAGAGGTAACAAGAAGCCTGAGCTAAGGAGCCAATGAGTTATAAATAATGCAGAATCTCTGTGTTATATTCTTGTGGGAACTAGGCAGGACATAAACCCCAACCACCCAGCCCTCATGTCAGTAGTTTATTGTCTTAGTCTTTAAGTTATATAGGTATCAATATATATCAATAGTCATCTATGTTTGTCTAACATATTTAGACTAATCAGGTTCTTTAGATACATAGAGATTATATTCTGTATAGATAGCTAATCTTCAACCACTTTGAAGAGCTGTAGAAAATGGCATTTAAATAACTTAGATTTCTGTTGAAGTGAGACACAATTGCTCCTGGAAGCACTAATCTATTACCAAAAGAATGTTGAGCACTGAAGACACTGTACTTGGAGCTTGTTTTTTTCTTGTCAGACTGGCCTTTGGGTAAGGAATTTCCCATACCTCAACCACTGACTAATTACATAGTATCTGGAAATGGATAAGCAGGAATGTCAAATCTTTCCAAGACAAGGTAAGATGGTTTTGAACTTTTTCTTGCATTTGAAAATAATCTGTCAGTTACTCTAGGCCTTAGTCAAAGTTGGTTGTTTCAACATTGCAAATGTGACTTTGGGTGATTGTCCAGATAACCAGTTGTCTCTGTGATTTGTTGCATGTTTTGGAAGTTGCTTGATTGCACTTTCTACTCAGGTAACATTATTTCCCTTCTTGGATCTTTGATGGGGTTAAAGTCTAAATAAGTGTAGTTACTTTCTTCTCATGACTTGGCCAAGTTATTTATTATACAAGACTTAAGTTTGTTAGAATTGGATATTTGTTCTTATTGGATATAATTTTGTATTAGACTCAGAGATCTCTTATTTAAACAAAAGTGGGAGATGTTGCAGGAAGGTTTACAGCTAGTAATTACCCACCTACTGGGGCATGGCCTCATATACTATTTACCAGATGCTGTAGAGCGTCTGGCCCTTCTCTTCTCCCCCTTGGTTTCCATTTTGCTCATTTGAATTGTTTTGAATCTCATCTCCATTCCCCATTCAAGCAGAGAATCCTGATTTGAAAGTTTTTCCCCTAAATAAATAATTATCTATCTCTCAGTTCTGAGCTAGTGTGGGATTTCTTTTAAGTGCCCAATCTCTCTGCCATCATAGTACATTAAGACACATGAATATGATGCTTAGAGCATTTAAGATTAATAGGTTTGGTGAATAGTCAGCATTATTCAAAAAAATTATCAATAAAATATTATTTAAAAGAAATATGGAAGAAAACAGCAGATAAACTAGCAATAACTTATAACCATGTTGGTCTTTGACTCAACAATGACAGCTAAACTCTAACAAGGTGTCCTAAATCCAATTCTTGAGTCAAGCATGTCATGGAACTTACAATAGAAAATAAAACATAGATCATAGTTTTCATGAGTCTTGATGATATTATCCATGAAATAGTCATGAAAGAAATCTTTTATTGTTACCCATAAGATTGGGTACTAAGCAGTAAGTGCAAATATCCAGAAGATCAGAGTTCATGGAGAGGAAAAAAATGTTGTAAGTGATGGGCTAGAATTCTTGAATCTGAGAGGCCTATCAACAAAAATGGTATGTGTTTGTTTGTGTGTTTGTGTGTGTGTGTGTGTGTGTGTGTACGTATGTAGACATAGAAAAGCTTTTTGACATCACATGGGCCAAGACCTAAGATTAAATAATATTTCATCTCTATTACGCCAGCATTATTTGATCTATTTTTCCAAGCTGGTTACAAAGTTACAACAGATAAAATTATTCCAATGTATCTTCCATTTGGGGATAGTATAGCTCTATGACTTTTTAAAAGTAAATATTTTCTATCATATTGCTGTCACTACAATGCAAAGATCAAATATTTTCCTCATTTTTGAATGTATTGATGTGGCTGGTATTCTTTGATTTTGTCACTGATGTGCATTAGACAATATTCTGCACTTCTATAAACACTATATGTTTTAGATTGGATGTCTGTGCCTCTACTTCCTAGTTCTTTTTGATTTCCTGTAAATGTCTTGTTTCAAAGTTGGCAGACAACTCTTCAAATACAAATGGAGCGCTCCCTTCTTCAGCAAGAGACTTCAAGTGACAATCATGCTTATTCTCTGACATTTTAGTTGATTTCTCTCCCACAACGTATGAGAGTTATACTTTCAATGTGTTTTTATTGGTGAAATTATCATATTGTCATATCATTGCTAGTTTAATGAAGGTACCAGATAAGATTATTGGATTATCATAAAAACTAGCAATTCTTTTTGGGTTGAAACAAATATATCTTTGTAAAATCAAGTGAATAGAATTGAATTAAGCTGCTTTAAATGAAAACAATACTTAGGTGTTTTGTATTAACATATATGTCACTAAAATTTATTGAATAATCCTTTTAAGAAAAGTAAATTGCAGTATTTGTTGAAAAGAAATTTCCCATATGTACTATAATTATTACTATGCTTATGCTCACTGCTGCTATGTAAATAATGAGACTTTGTTTCATTCCTAATTTTCTCCGCTAATAGTAAAAAAATATTGAAAGGTGAAAATTCATCAAAACTCAGTCTACAAGAGCATTTTCAGACTGATAATCCAATTGGACAAACATACAAGAGAGGAAGGCTGTCCGTCATCACGAAATACCAAAGCAGGAACTCAAGGCAGAAACCTGGAGTCAAGAACTGAAGCAAAACTATAGAGAAATATTGTTAACAAGTTTACTTTTCATGGCTTGCTCACCCAGGACCACTGTCCTAGGGTGGTGGCACTGCCCAGGGTGCACTTGGCCTTCCTACAATAATTATTAGTTAAGAAACTGTCCCACAGATATGACTCTACAGGCATTCTGATGGAGACAATTTCTTAGTTGAGGTTACCTCATTCAAGGTTACTCAAGTTTGCATCTACTTGACAAACACTACTCAACACAGTACATATTATTGGCAAATGAATCTTAAAAGAAATATTATTGATGGTAACTACAAAAACTAAAATTTAGAACCTAGAGATAAATTGAGCCAAGGAAGTAAAGTACCTCCCAAATTAAATGTATAAAAGTTAACCAAGATGGAACTCTTATGAAAGGTGGAAATCACCAATGATTGACAGGAGTTGGTGCATGAAATAGTCCATGCAAATAAATATTAAATGGTGACTGCTTTTCAAAATGACCATATTTATGCTTTAGCAAAATTTTTTATTCTTTCTCTTAACAGTCTGTATATCAGGTTATGTGTGGACTTAGTTTAAGCATTCAGAAATCAAGCATCCCTCCCCAGTTCAGTGCCCAGTATAGCAATGGTATACTGAGATGTAAAATACTTGAAATGAAAATACAATGATTTAAAAACCATAAACTCAAATTATGAATATTTATATCATTATCTTAAAATTTAAATCTGTTATGCCTTAAATAATCATTGTATTACAATCACCTTAGCTCCCTGAAGAATTGGTAGTATCTGACCTGAGGGACATTTGAACAAATATAGTCCTTGAAAATCTTATTTATTTATTTATTTGTTTGTTTGTTTTTAGGTTGTTATTCTGAGAAGTAACTTTCTCCACGGAATAAGACTCTGGATGAGGGTCAATAGATCAACCCCAACCATATGCATTTTCTTCAGTAACCTCAGGTTCAAAGGTATTGAAGACAGACTGATTTACAGAAATTCTGCCCAGTTATCTCAGAAAACAAGGCAAATTTATTATCTCTCTGTCCTACCAGGTAGCAACTTTCTAAAATATTCATATTTTCAACCTTTCTGTGCTGTTTGAGTAAAATGAGGATCAAAAATGAATGCTATCCAAGAGTTCCTTGTGATATTCTACTGTAAAACCTGCTGTTAAACAAATGCATACCATCTGCTTGCAGAACTGGAAACTTAAGGAGATGTGGTACAGAACCTGGATGATGTGTGCTTTGCTTCTGCAATTTTGGGAGGGAAAAGTAATTCCAGTAGAAATATGGTCTTTGATGCTGTTTGTTACTGTCAGTACATTATATGCTGTACAGGCAATGAGGATTACCGAAAAGTTAAACATTTTTGGAAAAGTAGTGACAATTCTGATTTATATTACTGTTCTGTGGCAATCTGGTGTATACATGCTGTGGACAAAACTGGAAGGGAATGGTCTCATAGTTAATTAAAAAATATATGAGAGACATCAGAAATTTTATATATTTTAGGATAGAGTATGAATAGATACTAGGAACAATGAATCCAAACCACAATTTATACATTGAAGAAGTGAGATTTCTTTGATGCTTGCTAACATTCTACTCATTTCTTAAATTGTCATTGCAAGATAGTTCTGACAAGCCCACTATATCTTAGAGAATGAGTCAGGAGAGCTTGTCCCTGTTTCTGTCATTCATAACACAATGGTGTTATTTTGATGGATTTGCAACAATCTCCAACTCAGTTGTCCACTAGCCCAGATGAACCTCCAGATCAGACCCTGAATCCTCTTTGAACCGCTGAAGCCGTATGTAACCAAGTGGAACACAGTAGGAATTCTGAATTAGGCATTAGAATGAGTCAGTTTACTGATGACAAAACACTGTGCTGTAGTGATATTTTATTTGTATTTTAACAAATAAAGTTTGCCTAAAGATCAAAGTGCAAAGCAAAGCCACTAGAGGCCAGCGAGTTTTGGCACACATTTTTAATCCCTGGATTCAGGTGACAGAGTCAGATGGATCTCTATGAGGTCAAGGCTACCCTGGGCTACACAAGAAACAGATCCAGGTAGTGGTGGCTCACACCTTTAATCCCAGTATTTGGGAGTCAGACACTTCTAATCCCAGCACTAGGGAAGTGGAGACAGGAGTGATATGGCTGGGTGGAGAAAGGAATAAAAAGGGGAAAAGACAGAAAGTCACTGGTATGTGGAGTCTGAAGTTTGGTGGAAACACAGTGCAGTCTAGGCAGTCTGAGGATTGCCCCTTCAGTATGAGAATTGATAGAGGTAAACAGTCTCTCTAGTGGCTCACTGCTCTGTTTCTCTGAACTTCAGTTTTAACCCATATATTTGTCACTGGGTTTTTATCGTCCCTGCTACAGTACATTTAGATCCTTTCTGGTTGCTCAGCAGGTCATCTAAGAAAGTAACAGCTACTGGCAGGATTGTGTAACAAGGTCACATATGAGGAAATGTGTGGAGTTTAAGAATATTAAACAAATGATTCATAGTTACAACACACCTGTAGGGATAAGTCCCACCCCTTAGGGGGCCTGTTCGCCTCAGGCTAAAGTTTGCCTATAAATTTGGCTAGCATGCTCCCAGCGCTCGCTTCTGCTTTCCTGGTTTCTGTGGGAATGGTGGTTCTGTAAGTCTATTCCTCCATTAAAGCTGTATATATTTTGACAATCTGTCTGCATTCGCTTACGCCGTTATATTTTGGTGTCCAAAGTCGGGCTATTTTGCCCCCAACTCAAGCGCGTAGCCTGCTAGCTAACACAGCATGCTCCCGGGTGTCATTTTCTTAGTTTGTGGCTCGGGCCCCAAGGCTGAGTCCGAGATACACTTGGCCTTCAGGCCCATACTATCCAGAGAGGCAGGTGGATCTCTGTGAGTTCGAGGTTGGCCAGGCTGTGGTGGCGCACACCTTTAATCCCAGCACTCGGGAGGCAGAGACAAGCGGGTCTCTGTGAGTTTGAGGCCAACCTGGTCTACAAGAGCTAGTTCCAAGACAGGCTCCAAAACCACAGAGACCACCACCAGCAGGAACCAGTCGTTGCAGGTAAGAGAAAAAAATTTCTTTTATAATTAAAATGTCTGAACACATTACCATTCAAGAATTTAACAGTTTTTTTTTAATTGTACCATGTGGGAGATTTTACAAGAGGTGTCTATCACCCCACCTCTATGGATCTTTCTGGGATTCGNTTTTTAATTGTACCATGTGGGAGATTTTACAAGAGGTGTCTATCACCCCACCTCTATGGATCTTTCTGGGATTCATAGTTTTCCTTGGCACTATACAGTTTGATAATAGAAATATGATAAAGTCTTTACGAGCAGAGGTTGCATGCTTAAAAACAATTGAGAATGACAGCAATCTTCTCAAGAATCAGTTTGAAGTTCTCTAGGAGGAGAACAGAACTTTGTTTAACATGACTAAATCAACTGAGCAAAATTTAAAAAACGTACAGGCTGATATTAAGGAGAAATTCATTACTATGGAAGAAGGAACAGCTGATTTGGATGGTAAGCTCCAGTCCCTTTATGTAGGAACTGAAATATTACAGGCTGATATTAAGGAGAAATTCATTACTATGGAAGAGGGAACAGCTGATTTGGGTTGTAAACTGCAGTCCCTTTCTGTAGGAACTGAAACATTAACTCAGAGAATCAAAACTGCTGAATGTGACAATCAGATTTTGTCTAAAGCTTATGACAGATTGGCAGAAAGATTTTCAATACAAGAAGGCATGGTTTATGCCATGAAAATTATGTCCAAAGATGAGATGTTATCTCTAATGGACAAACTTCATACTTTAGAATCCTCATTGAAGGCTTTGGAACATAATTCAGGACAGGAGATTCAGACATTGCAGAAGGCAATGGTGAATAGAATTGAAAAGATTGAGGAATTTCTAAATTCTGATGAAGAGCAAAGGGTAGAAAGGCAAATTATAACTACATCTGTGGGTAAATCTCTCCGGGACAATTTCCACAAATCTCTACCTACAGCTCTACCTGCCTTTCCAGTAATAACAACAGAGAAGGTGATTGGTTCCAGAAACCCTAGGGTCATAAAGGAAGATGCATGGGAGCCTG
>NW_026068125.1:2426830-2433741 GCF_014885135.2 Alexandromys fortis
TTCTTTCTTTTTTCTCTTTGAACACTTCTTTATAAATATGTAGAGCTGGTTTTGGAGTTGGACTATGGCTCAGTCCCTCTTCAATTCCAAGCCTGTTGATAAGAGATATCTCAGAGTTTCTGTCTCAGATCACACACCTGCATTCAATTCCCTGCTTTGGGACTTAATAATCATATAAGTATGGGGTAGTGGTTACTGCTCTGGGTCTCCATTGTCTAATTTACTGATGGTGAGTTGTCTTTTCTAAAGCAATGAAGAACAAGAATCACTGATGTATTAAGATGTCTAGTATCATGTGAGCTAAGAGGAATATTCAGGATCCTGAGTTATTTTCCATGTTGAAATCTAGGAATGATGTTGACATTGGGATTAGTTCTAAGCACTTAATGGGGCAAAGAGTTTAACATTGGGAACTCTAATCAGACAGAGCTCTTGAGCATCCATCCTACCTGCTACCTTAACCCTGCTGTTTACAACCTTATAGGGATACCAAATTTATCATATACCAAACTAACCTCCTTCTATGCAGTGCAAACCTGCTGAAATAGTATTAGCCCTTATTGGGGAAATGACACCACTATTCACCCAACTGAGAAAGTCAGGAACTTTCAGAATCATCCTTTCTCCCTCTATCTTCTATGCTTTGCAAATTCAGTGTAACACCAGTGGCATCAATTTCCTCTATGTTGGGTGGAAGTCACAAGTATCTGCTTTTGTTCACTAATTCCTCATTCATTGCTCAGGCACCCTAACTCTGTGCCACATGCCTGATTTATAACTAGACTGTAACCCCCTTAGAATACCCGTTTTTGCAGCACCAATAATCTGCACCATCCCAATATCCCACATTTCATTTCCATAGGTGAATACCAGTAGATAATAGGCATTTATTTTTTGTGTCCATCTCTCTCAGTGCTGGAAACTCCATGAAACTGTTTTTTCTCATTTGTGAATAAATTCCAACATCTGAGGATCCTGACAGAGAATTGAAAGTTATTTAATTTTATCATAGTAAGTGAATATCTACAGTTTGTAGAAAGATGCTTTTATTTGTTTAAATACAACAGGCACATGTGGACAGGGTGAATCCAGAGCTCGATTGCATTCTCATCATACTACCATCAAAATATCCAAATTCACAAAATCAAAAATGAAAAGAATAACATAACAACAAACATCTAGGAAATTAAGAGGATGATAAGGACATACTTTAAAAAGCCTTTCTCCACCAAATTGTAAAAACATCTAAAATAAATTGATAATTTTTTTCACTAAGTACCGTTTATCAAAGTTTAATTAAGATCAAATGAACAATTTAAATAGACCTACAACTCCTACTGAAATAAAAGCAATCATTAAAATTCTTCTAAAAAGTAAGCTCATGGTCAGATTATTAACACAAAATTTTATCAGAATTTCACAGAAAACTTAATGCCAATATTCCTCAAATTATTACATGAAACTGAAACAAATGGAACATTTCTGAATTCAGTTAACAAAGCCATAGTTATCATGGTAGCCAAACCACATAAAGACTCAACAAAGAACTACATACCAATTTCCATTATGAACATAAATGCAAAAATCTCAACAAAATACTTTCAAACTGAATCCAAGAACACATCAAAAAAATCATCTTCCTTAATAAAATAGGTTTTATTACAGAGATGCATGGATAGTTCAATATACAAAAGTTAATATGTATTCTACCATAAAAAACAAACTTAAAGAAAAAAATCATATGCAGAAAATCCTTTGACAAAATACAGCAACATAAAAATTCTGGAGAAATTTGCAATACAAGGGACAGACTTAAACATAACAAAGATAAGTTTTCATCATCTAATTAAATGGAGTGAAACTCAAGCAATTACACTAAAATCAAGAACAAGACCAGACTCTCCACACTCTCTATATCTATAAAATATAGTACTTGGAGTTCTAGCCAGAGCAATTAAGACAACTAAAGGAGATCCAGGGGATACAAATTAGAAAAGAAAAAGTCAAAGTACCATTATTTGCAGATAATATTATAGTATCCTTAAATGACCCTCATCATACCACCAGGAAACTCCTACATCTGACAACTACTTTTAGCAAACTGACAGGATATAAGATTAACACACACACACACACACACACAATAGTCCTTCTATATACAAATTACAGACTGAGAAAGAAATCACAGGAAAAACACCTTTTATAAAATTCTCAAACAATATATAATATCTTGGGGTAACTATAGCCAAGCAAATGAAGGACTTACATGATAAAAACGTTAAGTCTTTGAAGAAGGAAATTGAAGATTTCAGAAGATGGCATAATCAGTTGGATTAACACAGTGAAAGTGATGATCCTACTAAAAGCTAATTAGAGATTCAATGTAATACCCATGAAAATCCTAATACAATTCTTTACAGACCCTGAAACAGAGATTCTCAGCTTCACATGGAGACACAGAAAACACAAGATATCTAAAACCATAATGAACAATAAAAGAATTGCTGGAGTTCTCACCATACCTGACTTCAAGTTGTACTACAGAGATATAGTAATAAAAACTTCCTGGTACTGGCATAATAGACATACTAATCAATAGATTGATCAATGAAACTGAATTGAAGACACAGATATAAGTCCAAACACATATGGACACCTTATTTAATATATTTTTTAAGAAATGAAGAAGACAGAAATGATCACTAAAGGAAAAAAGAAAAAAGAAAAAACAGCATATTCAACAAATGGCGTTAAACTGGTTGTTTATCATTTTGCACAAAGTTCAAGTCCGAGTGGATCAAAGAGCTCAAAATAAAACAAGATACACTGAACCTGATAGAACAGAAAGTTCCGAAGAGCATTGAACATATTGTCAATAGAAGATGTTCTGAATAGAGCACTGACAATGCAGGCACTAAGTTCAACAATTAATAAGTGGTACTTCATAAAAATGAAAAGTTTCTGTAAGGCAAAGATACCATCAATCAGACAAAATAGCAACTTACAGTAGGGGAAAGGATTTTCACCATCTCTATATCTGACAGAGGGTTAATATACAAAGTATGTAAAGAATTCAAGAAACTAGATGGCCCTCAAAAAAAATCCAATTTAGAAAACTAGGTACTGATCTAAACATAAAATTCTAAATAGAAGAATCTCAAATGGCTGCGAACACTTACAGAAATGATCAATATCCTTAGCCATTAGTAAAATGCAAATCAAAACTGCTTGGCAAATGAATGGAGCTAGAAAACATCAAATTGTGTGAGGTAACCGAGACCCAGAAAGACAATTATCACATGTACTCACTCATAAGTGGTTTCTAAACATAAAACACAGAAAAAAAAAACAGTTTACGAATCAAAATCCTAGAGAACCTAGACAATAATGAGGACCCTAAGAGAAACATATGTAGATCTTATCTACATGGGAAGTAGAAAAAGATGAGATATCTTGAGTAAATTGGAAGCATGGGAACCATGGGAGAGGATTAAAGGGAAGGGGAGAGGTAGGGAGGGGAGCAGAGAAAAATGTATAGCTCAAAATAAATCAATCAAAACTGCTTAATGATTCCCTCTCACATCTGTCATTTCACATCTCTCAGAATAGTAATGATCAATAACACAAGTGATAGCTCATGCTGATGAGAATGTTGAACAAAAGGAACACTCCTTCACTGCTGATAGGAGTGCAAAGTAGTAAAATCACTATGAAAATCAATATGAAAGTTCATCAGAAAGTTGGGAATCAATCTAACCCAAGACCTAGCTCTACTACTCTTGGGAATATAACCAAAGGATGAACATTGCTACCATAAAGACACTTGATCAACAATGTTCTCTGAGGCTTTAATAATTACAGCCAGTGTTGGGAAACAACCTACATGTCCTTCAGCTGAATAATGGATAAAGAAAATACTGTTCATTTACTCAATGAACTATTATTTGACTGCTAAAAAATGATGTCATGAAATTTGTAGATAAATGGATGGATATAAATAATATTTCTAAGTGAGGTAACCCAGTCTCAGAAAGTCAAATACTATATGAATTCACTTACGAGAGCATATATATACATATATATGTATATATATGTATATATATATATATATAAAATGAAAGATGGGATGTAGAGACATAATTCAGGGAGAAACAGCTGGAATTAAGAGGCATTAGGGGTGTGATTTGAAAACCTAGTACAGTGGAAACTTCCTGGAATCAATAACTATGAGAATGAATAGTTCTCTGACTCTGTTCCCTGTTCTTGGTGCTTTTTTCCTTCTGATGGGCTGCCTTGTTCATTCCCAATGTAATGATTTTTATTTTATCTTATAATATTTTATTTTGTCATTTTTATTGGTTACTGTTTATGAATCTGTTCTTTTCTAATTAAAGACAGAAAGGGAGTGGATCTGGAGGGAAGAGGAACTGGGGAAAAACCAGGAGGAGTACAGGGATGTGAAACTATAATCAGGATGTATTGTATTAGAAAAAAATATTGATGTGGGAGTGTCATATATCAATCTGTTGATTTCATTGGTTAAGTAATAAACACACTGCTTGGCCTCATAGCTTAGAACATAGGTGCGTGGAGTAAACAGAATAGGATGCTGGGAGGAAGAGGAAGTGAGGTAAGACTCCTCAGACAGACCGGACAGCTCTGCTCTCTGGAGCAGAGACGCCAGGCTCTGCTCTCCCAGGCAGCTCTGACCCAGGATGGATGTAGACTAGAATCTTCCCGGTAAGCGCACCTTGGGGTGCTTACACACATTATTAGAAATGGGCTAAATTAATATGTGAGAATTAGTCTAGAAGAGGCTGGATAGAAATGGGCCAAGCAGTCTTAAATACAGTTTGTGTGTTGTTATTTTGGGCATGAGCTAGCAGGCGGCCGGGGTGTTGGGGACGCAGCCCCGCTGCTCTTATTTCAACAAAAAATGAATTTTCAACAAAAATTGAAATAAAATAAAAATAAATAAAGTTAACTGTTGCTCCCTGATTGTTATAAATTGTCAAACAGGGTCATCAGCATTGTACTCATGTTGTCTAATTTCAGTCTTATAATAATATTATGGTATGGAAATTCCAGACATTGTAATGAATATTTAAGAGGCTTGAGAAACATAGTTCTTAGAATTTGTTTTCTATTTGAGACAAGGCCCTGCTGTGTAGAGCAGGCTTCCCTCAAATCTGTCATTCCCTTTCTTGAACCTTGTGCATGCCAAGATTAAAGATATGTACCACCATGCCAATGGAGAGAAATATAAAGTATAGAAGTCCTATAAAATGATATATAAGAAAAACTTCTTTTTATTAAAGTCTATTCTACAGTTGACATAAAGAAATCGGCCCATAAAGAGGAAATTTTTGACCCTGAAATGTCATGAGCGGAGCTTAATTACTATCTCTTAAAACTGATTCAAATTTAATACAAAAGTGGAGAGATGCATGACAGGAATCACAGTAATTAGGATGCTGAGATTCTGACACATATAAACAAATGAGGAAAGAAAAAAAAGAAGAAAATAAACAAAAATTAGAAGTTGTTCAACAAACACTTTGCTCTTTTACCCTAGTGTCATTATCTTCAGTTAAGTAATTTGATCAGCAATTGAAAATGAATTCAGTTGTTTATCTTATTCAGGTGTGGACAGCAAACACACCTCACAGTTTTAGAAAGTGTGAGTCCAGAAAATGTGTCTGTGGCACTCAGCTTGTGACTATTTACAAACAGTAAAGCGGAGCCATTGTAGATAAGCTTTTCTGAATTGGAGGCTCTTGAAATCATTGGGCAAAAAAGTCAAGGTTGGAATGCCAGAGATGGAAAAATAAGAAAAGAGAATACAGTGCTCTGCCGTGTCTGTGTGTGTATATGTGTGTGTATGTGTGTGTGTATATGCACGTGTAAGAATGCATGCAAAATCATGTCTTAATCAAGGAGTATTGGTTTGGAACATTGGAATGATTAGGACAAACTTTAGGATTTCCTTTCTTGATAGTTTGTCCCTAAAAGATGTCTAATATATTCAAGAAAAAAAATATCAGGGAACAAATTATGTTATGTGGGTAAGATTTTTTTTTCTAAATAGACTCAATAATTTTGCAATGTTGTAGAAAGGGAGACATGTAGTCACCTACAATTTTGTGATCAAAGACCGTGTCCTTAGCATTTTAATGTCCCTCACATCAAAATATAGTAGTCTTCCTTACTAATATTGACAAAGTGCTAATCTCTGTCTGTTGATAATCATCTTCAGTCTCATAATGTGGTCTTATTTGGTCATATGTGTAAACTTCAGTGTATTTATTGAATTCCCAGTTTTAGTTATTTAGATGCCTTTTACATAATTTATATTATAAAAATTGCTCTAGAGTCCAACTCTTCTCATATAGTATTCAGGTTTGTTCCTTTTGAGTGAATTGTTATGTTCAACCCATAGGCAACAAGTTCTTATATTTATTGAAAATGATTTCAAAGTTCTTAGCATTGAATTATCCTCCATAAGACTCCCCTGTACCAATTACTGCTTTCCAAGTTCCTTACATTGGTGAAGAAAGAGAGCATTATGATTACTTTGGGTGACTGGTCACACACTACTGCATATTTTTTTAAATATAATTTTTTTATTGAAAAAAAAGTTTTTCCGCCTCCTCCCCGCCTCCCATTTCCCTCCCCGTCTCCCTTTTCCTCCCTCCTCCCTCTCCTCTCCCGCTCCCCCTACTCCTCTCCCCCTCCCTCGCCAGTCTGAGGGGCAGTCAGGGTTCCCTGCCCTGTGGAAAGTCCAAAGTCTTCCCCGCTCCATCCTGGTCTAGGAAGGTGGACATCCAAACTGGCTAGGCTCCCACAAAGCCAGAACATGAAGTAGGATCAAAACCCAGTGGCATTGTCCTTGGCTTCTCAGCAGCCCTCAT
>NW_026068125.1:2433770-2436673 GCF_014885135.2 Alexandromys fortis
AGAGTCCGGTTTTATCCCATGCTTTTGCAGTCGCAGTCCAGCTGGCCTTGGTGAGCTCACAATAGATCAGCCCCACTGTCTCCGTGGGTGGGTGCACCCCTCGTGGTCCTGACTTCTTTGCTCATATTTTCCCTCCTTCTGCTCCTCCTTGGGACATAAACCTGAAAGATGATATGCTAGAAATGTTGCTCAGTGGATAAAGTGAGTCCCTGTAAGCATAAGGACCTGAGTTCAAATGTCCAGCACATATGTTAAATCAATAAAAACAAAAACAAAACTGGGTGGTTGAATGCTTCTGCACCCCAGCACTTGGGAACAGACAGAAAGTCTCTAGTACTCACAGACCAGGAAGTTGAATCAAAATTGGAAATCTCTTGGACAGTGATGGAGGAAGACACCTAAAGTTAACCTCTGGCATCCATATGAGATAACATGAAAGTGCACCCACCCTGCCACACACATAAGTAACCTCCCATTCCTCAAATACAAAGACATATAAGACCATATCTAAACAAGAACGTGAATTTTGTTCCATCACATCAAATGAATTATACCATCTAGGCTGTGTTGCTAAAAGAAAAAAGCCATATCTGAGAGGAGGACAGGGATTAAACCAGGATCTTAGACTTGCAGGCCTAATGTGTTAGAGGAAAGCTGCTAGTTGGTTGCTTGCTATCCAGCTAGCTTAGAACTGAAATAATCATACAGAAAGTATACTAATTAAATCACTGCTTGTCCCATTAGTTTTAGCCTCTTATTGACTAACTCTTATATCAATTTAACCCATTTCTATTCATCTGTTTATCGCCGCATGGCTGTGGCTTACCAGGTAAAGTTCTCAGCTTCTGTCTCCAGAGGCTCCATAGCTTCTTTCTGTCTTTGCCTGCTTTCTCCCAGCATTCACTTTAGTTTTTCCTACCTAGCTCTGTTCACCTATAGCTTTGCTATAGGCACAAAGCAGTTTCTTTATTAACCAATGATACTCACAGCATACAGAGGAGAATCCCACATTGCCTCCCCTTTTCTATTTAAATTAAATGGAAGACTTTATCTTCCACATAGTAAAATTATATATAACAAATATATATCAAACAAGAATGACAGTTATAATAATTATATCTACTTTATCTCTTATCAAAACTAAGGAAAACTATATTGTTACTATCTACTCTTCAAATCCTTCAAATACTCCAGAAGGATATAATACTACCTAAGTAAACAGGATGTTCATTATAACTTCCAAAACTCTAGAATTGGCAAAGACATATCACTGCCTGGATAGTCGCCCAAAGTTCCTCTGTACCATTGGGGCGTCCAATCTTCAACCCACAGACCCATAGTATCCAGCAGACTTTTTTTTTCCATGAAGCAGGAAATTTCAAAGATAGTTCTGCCTATACTGGCAGTTTGTCTGTCACATCTTTCTGTGTCCTGAAGAATGTCTAGCAGACTCTTTCATGAACCAAAAACCCCAAAGGATAATCTCACCTTCAGGCAAGGTCAGCAGTCATTTCTCTGTGGGTGATGCATGTGCAGTTCATCAAGCAATCCAGACAAGAGCAGTTTCTTGCCCAAATGCCTAGGAAACGCCATACAAAGCATCTTCATTGCCCATCTTCCTCTTGAAGTAGCTTTGTGCTGCGAGGAGCAGATGTGTCTCACTGTAATTAAATATCCTAAATTCTTAAACATTTTAAATGCCATATTTTGTAGTCTTTGAAAGATTTTAAGAATGCCTATCCTCCTGAAATATATCTCTGTACATCTAGAAAATCTAACTAACATGACTAAAAGATTGACTATTATAGATTATTACCTAGTAAACTATATTTCTTAATTATAGATTACATTCCCAAATGACCTATACAAACACAATATCTTAATCAAGATCAGAAATACATACACATAGTATGACAAACTGACCTGAAATTTGTATTAATAAAACAACAGACCTATGCAAATCTCTATGAAATATACTCCTTTAAACTTAAACAAACATTTATAGACAATATTTAGTGTTCTAAATGGGCATAGTTCTATTCCGCACTTCTTCCTCCTGTTTATTGGGCAAAGTATTTTTTTTACGTTCCTATCTTTTTCTTTCTTTCTTTCTTTCTTTCTTTCTTTCTTTCTTTCTTTCTTTCTTTTTTTTTTTATTGAGAAAAGGAAAAAAAAAGTTTCCGCCACCTCCAGGCCTCCCATTTACCTCCCACTTTTCCCACCCTTCTCTTCAACCCCACACTCATCTCCTCCTCCCCCCACTCCTCTTCCCCTCCCTCTCCAATCCAAAGAGCAGTCAGGGTTCCCTGCCCTGTGGAAAGTCCAAGGTACTCCCCTCTCCGTCCATGTCTAGGAAGGTGAACATCCAAACTGGCTAGGCTCGAACCAAGCCAGAACATGAAGTAGGAAAAAAACCCCATGCCATTGTCCTTGGCTTCTCATCAGCCCTCATTGTTCGCCATGATCAGAGACTCCGGTTTTATCCCATGCTTTTTCAGTCACAGTCCAGCTGGCCTTGGTGAGCTCCCAATAGATCAGCCCTACTGTCTCAGTGGGTGGGTACACCTCTCGTGGTCCTGACATCCTTGCTCGTGTTCTCCCTCCATCTGCTCCTCATTGGGACCTTGGGAGCTCAGTCCAGTGCTCCAGTGTAGGTCTCTGGCTCTATCTCCATCCATCACCAGATGAAGGTTCTATGGTGATATGGAAGATATTCGTCAGTATTGCTATAGGATAAGGTCATTTCAGGTTCCCTATTCTCAGCTTCCCAAGGGACTAACTGGGGACATCACCTTGGGCTCCTGGGAGCCACTCTAGGTTCAAGTCTCTTGCCAACCCTAAGGTGGCTCCCTTAACTAAGATATATGCTTCCCTGCTCCCCTATCCAACCTTCCTTTATCCCA